>NW_027271196.1:1235000-1393812 GCF_040938485.1 Diadema antillarum
CCTAACATCCAACTAGACCCCATGGACGTGATGGAAGACCAGCTATTGTAGCTGCTATCCAGCCATCTTCGTAGATGGAAATGAAACAAATAGGCCTATTAACAGCTGCATGCAAGTCACTTAAGTCACTGTATTAAAGTAACTTGGTATTTTTCTCACACCTTCTCTCCCCCCCTCTCTCTCTCTCTTTCTCTCTCTCTCTCTCTCTCTCTCTCTTTGTCTTTAAGCCCTCTTTTCCTGAATCTTTCCACCATTATTCATCTTCTCGACCGGGGACCACCAATGGCGGCGGAATAAAAAGCATGAATCTAAAGGCCATCAGATTATGAAGATCCTTCCATTGGTTTAGCTGCTAATCGACATGACGCAGAACTTTGCCCTTGGGACTGAACACGCAGTAACTATACATTAAGCTAATCCTTGTCTCTCCCCCCCCCCCCCCTCTCTCTCTCTCTCTCTCTCTCTCTCTCTCTTTACGTTCCGTTAGGAAATATGGGCACTCTCCGTCGTCCCTGCTTTAAGTGGAACAAGCGCGATCGCATTTACTTTTTTTTTCCACAATCGATTCCCTATATGAAGGCAAAGGCATATCCCACATACGTTGTAAGTAGAGCAAAACAATGGAATGACACCAATCTCGACGCTTTTCTTATTATCCATTTCATTATATTCATGGTCTTTCTCCCAGTGGCGCAGCAGCAACAGGTTGGTAACGAATCCCGTGCGCATTTGGTATATAGGTAAGTTGGACGTGAGGAAGCTCTGGCGCCAATTTGGCGCCACGTCATTAAAAGTGCGGCGCGCAGTGTGTGGCGCCAATTCCATACGCCCCTGTTGATCCATGTGAGGAATCGCAGAAACACGCTCGAGAAGGGAATAGTGGTTGGTGCTGCGCTGTGCTAATGTCCATGCCGCTTAACAGCCCCACTCTTTTCTCTCTCGCTCTCTCTCTCTCTCTCTCTCTCTCTCTCTGGAATGACTTGGGTCCAATCATTCCTGAATGCTGATTACTGTTATGAATGGTGACCATTTACCTCACTTAATTGCGAATGGACGGGTGTGTTGTTTCCAATGTCAGGCACGTGGATAATTGGTTCTAACTGTCCCAGTTGTCAAGACGATAACAATACGATCATTTACGAACATGACACGCATACTTATCCTGGTGTGGGATTTTAGTCACCAATTTTCCACTGCCTTAAAGTGGGTCTTCTGTCAATATTTGTAGGGGTTGCTAGTAGTAGACATAGCGCTTTTAGAGATATTCCTCGTAAGACGTAATTCTTTAAGTGCATCAGGCAAAGGAAGAATTGATTTTAAAATCGTTTTCTATGAATGCTGGTCTAAAAGAAGTTGCGGTGTTATCAACCACAGAAATATAGAATATCTTCAATATTTTCCTTGAGTCAGCATGGACGAATAATGGGCTGAAACCCAACCCCTCTTGATTGCGAGAATACGGTGGATATATCGGTGATGTGATGTATCGGTGCAGATACACGTACACAGTCACCAGACAAGAAATAACATTCTGTATGAATGTTCATCAGGTATCAAGCAGTTGACGCGATAAGCTTGAGAATCATTGATTCATTATGAGCCTCCGACTTATTGATTTACCCATTAAGAGGCAAACACACAAAAGCCAATGGAATCAAACAGCCCAGTTCAGACAGCAGCTATGATTATATTGTAGCAAAATAATCATTAGACTGCAATGTCAGGGAGCTGCAAAAAAAAAGTCATCTTCCATTACACAGGTATTATTGTGGTAAGCCTTCCTTTGCATACATTATGAGGTTAATTTATGAAATGCACCTTTTGAATCATTTCCATCTGTTGCAACTTTGTGAAAACAGAGTGGTTTCTGTAGCCTAGTGTAGGTGTATAGCGCCACATTCAATTCAATTCAATTCAATTTTATTTCCATTTCCATTGAATAAACAGAAAAAATATATACAATACATTTACAGAACAAATTTATAACAATTTCAAAGAAAACGTACAAGTGGTCACGAGTAACAACAGAATTTCGTTTCTAAGGTATATACCTAATACAAAGATTAGAATGGAAATGGAGGGTCCCACTTAAAAAGCAAAGCTTGTAGGGTATGGGACCCTCAAAAAATACGTACACAAGGTCAAAGAAACCACATGTAAATGGCCATAGGAGGTTATCCTATCGGTCCCGATAAGTGAGCTCGACTTTGTAACAGCACCTGGTTTTGTTTTTCTGATATGTAAAAATAATAATAATAAATATATATATATATATATAATTTTATATATATATATACATATACAAATACATATACACTCAGCAAAAAAAAAGTAAACGCTTTTTCAAGTTTAGATTTCTCATCAATTTTGACTGAAAGCTAATGTATTATACACCATATTGAAGGTACTCGGTAATTTAATTGGCTATCAACCTGGTAGGTCAACATAACGGGAAACTTTACGCCTGAGTGAACACCACTGTTTGTCTCTCCCAGGACACAAAAGTAAAAATTATTGCAAAACTGAACAAGTTGTCATTCATGTGTATGTGCTCTTCCATTGGACAATAAGAACAAACAACAAATTTTACAAAAAAAGAAACATGAATTAAATTGAAAAATTAAACCTTTGATCTCTATGATATCTTTACAAGCCAAAAGATCAATGAAGGCTAAAAATAATGGAGGAAAATAAAGCATCTTATGTCAAAACAAAATTCAAATGAAATAAGAGAAGAAGCAACAATTAACAAAAATGGTACAAATTTGAGCTTTTTCTTCAAATTAGAAAATCGTAAATAATGTTTGTTTCTTAAAATTGTCACATGGATTCTTTAATCACTAGATTAAAAGAAATAGATAAAGAAATTCTGCTCATTTAATCAGCTTTATGCTTATTGTTCTCTATGTCATTTAAAAGAAAATTCTAATCTTTCCCCCTTAGTTTCCCACTTTGTTTTTCTTAGAAGTTATAAAGAGATAAAGAGAACAAAAACTTATTTTTCCTATTTCATTCATGTCTCTCATTGTGTTAAATTGGTCTTTTGTTGTAAATGTTATCGTGAAGGGCACTTGCAAATGAAAGAGAACATGTCAATTTTTGCAATTTTTAATTTTGTGCCTTGGGGGACAAAAACAAATGTGTTCACTCATGCGTTAATTTTTCTTTTTGATCAACCTATAAGCTTAATAGCCAATTAAATTCTCGTCAATATGGTTTAGAATACATTGATTTTCATAAAAATCATTTATGGAAAATATGACATCGAAAAAGTGTTTACTTTCTTTCTTTTTTTGCTGAGTGTATATATGAGATATGAGAAAGGAAGGAGAAAACGTTGGGTAGCTTTGACATCATCATTCTTTTCAAATGTCAAATGTCAGTGTGTGTGTGTGTGTGTGTGTTTGTTTGTTTGGTTCTGTTTTGCTTTTGCTTTTGTTTTTGCTTTGTTTTGTTTCATATCTTTTCAACAATCCGGTTCATTAATGTACATGTATTAAAATTTGTGAGTAACTTTCTCCGGAGCTCACCCAATAACGATCAACGCAATTTACATCATCATTCTTTTCAAATGTCAAATGTCAGTGTGTGTGTGTGTGTGTGTGTGTTTGTTTGTTTGGTTCTGTTTTGCTTTTGCTTTTGTTTTTGCTTTGTTTTGTTTCATATCTTTTCAACAATCCGGTTCATTAATGTACATGTATTAAAATTTGTGAGTAACTTTCTCCGGAGCTCACCCAATAACGATCAACGCAATTTAATCTGTTCCAGTTTAATTCAATACTTGGCATCCACATTGCATGCATGACTTGCTGTTACATCGAGCAACCTCGAGCAAGATTTCTTGGTTATCAGGGGCAACTATGGTATACAGTAAGGAACTCACAACGTTTAATGTGTCTTCACTTGGTTTCAACAATAGCAGCGCTTAATTTAGCTTACCCGAAAGCTGTTTATTGGCGAAGTCCTGGTGAAGATGCAATATCAGAAAATCAATGTGAGAAATTTTGTAAGTCTTGCGTGGTGACGGGAGTATGAAATTTGAAAAAAAAAATAATTCTACAGCTATGTGCGGTTTATTACATCAGATGACAAAACAATATTGAGCCTCAGGCGGAGTTCTGTGAGTAGAGAGGAAAACTGTCATACATAATTATATTATGGATACCAGTATACGTATTTACAACTATAGATAGACAGATAGATAGACAGAAAAGGGGAAAATGCATATATTTTTTTTTTGTCGGTGTTTTATTTTGGGATTTGTCTTCTTCTTTTTCCTTACAATGGATAGCCTGCCTCCGTGTCCACTAACAGTTTCTTATCCAGTACAAGATTAGACGTGTTTTATTAAAGTGAAAAAATCGGCAAAATATGGCATTCTTATTTCAGACGATTTTGACCTCTGGAATGGCATCGTCCCTGTAAAAAAAAAAATAAATAAATAAATAAAAGGAAGAAGAAAAAATGTCATATATTTCATTTCATTTTATTTCATTTCAATTTATTTTCATATCTCCCAATGAAAAATTCTGCATAATTTGATATAGTAAATGAAACCTACTTAAAATATACTTAAGAGTGTGTGAGTGTGTGTGCATGTGTGTGTGTGTGTGTGTGTGTGTGTGTGGTGTCTGAAGGTGTATGTACATAATTATTTCAGTATCAAAGGCCGTCGTTTCATGTAGTTGAAAATCTCAAGCAGGTTGCAATCTGAGCATACTAAGATGCGGGGTCCTTATTTTGAGCGGTAGTCAAATTCTGAGTCAAGAATGGAATTTTCCACACTTAACGCCCTCATACCCGTCTTAAGGTCATACTCATTACTATCTATTCTTATAGCCCTCTATGAATTTATAAGCCCGCCTCATAACTCTCAGTTATTAAGGGTGATACCCATTTTATGGCCGCCGTGAAAACGTAGATGAGAGTTTCTGGCGGGCATTTAATTACTCTAGGTCCGTGGTTGTTAGGCGATTTCAAATCTTATTCCGCGCGGGTGCCGTGCCCTGGCCTATAGGAAATTGTTTTTTTTTTTTTTAATGAATTGCAGTGATGTCTATAAACTATGCGACTAATATTGGATTCATTGGAAGACTACAGTGTCAGGTATTCGCCAGTCTATGCTATGATATATTGACAATAACAAAACTTCAGATTGTCGTTAATCACTATTTCCTACAAATTACAACACAGATTGATAGAGTTGTTGTAGTTTTTAAATGCGATAAGTGATCATTATTAATGGCAATGTTGATTTGAACGTTGATTTTTAGAATTGCGAATTAGTTCGATTTTGTGTCTGTCATAAATTAAACATCAAATCAGAATGAAGAGTTGTATTGGGTATAATGTTGATCAGAATTTTTCCCATTGGGAATTAGGTTTGAGTAGTAATACTGATGAGAATCCAGGAATCTAGGACAGTTTCATTGTATTTTCAGACAGAAAAATAGAAACAACTTTCATGAAGTTATTTTCTGGAGTGAACCCATAACCGAAGTGGATCTTAAAGGAGAGCCTTCTTGAATTCAATAGTGTACCAAAGTGTGATGTCACAGCCATTAATCTCCATGGAAACTGGTTCTAAACAACATCACCTGACCCGCGCGTTTCTTCGCGCGTATATACCTGGTTCCAACCCAAGGTATTGCAATAGCATGTGACTTCGGTACTCTATTTGAATTTGCCAGCCTCCTTAAAACATGTCAAAATGGCTTATGTTGTGGGGGATGTTTGGGCACATGAGAGTCATCACTGATGTTTGAATAGAGTCATCAAGAATATGTTATCATGATATGACAAGATCCATCTTAAAATTTTAAAAAAAAGATAATTCCGTAAGTATAACACAACGGAGGAAATGAATACCTTTAAAAGTCCTGTTTACCTTTGAGAGCAGTGATTTAAAAATGTTCAAGATATCACTATTGATGCATATCTTTAGGTCAGTTGTATCACAAAACATCCTACCATATACATTTTTTTGCAATGGAGCCTAAAATGTAAAGAGATATCACTATTTTGCTCATTAAACCATAACTGTAGCCGGTTTTTCTGGAAACATCTTTATTATAACTATTGTTAACATTTTTTATTATTTAATTTAACAATACTAAACATCGATTATACTGATTCAAATTTTTACATCGGGTGTTTCTATCACTAACTCACATTTTAGATCTACTTTCAGCACTAATGCTGGGTATTTTTTGTTTCATCTGCAAGTGGTAAGTTATGCCTTTAAAGAAGGTCGTATACAAAGTAATTGACATACCGTAAAGATCTATGCATCGCAGACGACTGACAAACTTACAAGGCATTTCCTTTTTGTAAGTATGTACAGTATGTATCTCTCTCTCTCTCTCTCTCTCTCTCTCTGTTTTCCCCCTTTCTGTCTTCTAATTTGAATATTTCCTTTTCCTTTGAAACGCCTCCTTCTCTGTCCACTGACGTTTTTCTCAAACAAGATCAGACTTGTTTTTGAAGTGAAAACGCCGGGAAATAATCACAACATTCTTCATGTTTTTATTTTCCTCTGGAATCGCATGGTCTCATTCTTATAAAAAACGAAAAAAAAAAAGACCAACATAGAAAAAAAAAGTTTGGACAGACAATTTTATGTGCTCTGACAACCATCAAATCTCATGTTTCAAACGCAGGCTGTTTTGAGGTAAAATGACATGAATTGCAATCGACTTTTGTGTCACATATCACTGCAATCGATCGTCTGCTATGGGCACTGCTATCCAAATTAATGGGCATTCAATAACCCGAGGTCAAATCAGATAGGGGAACAATTGCATCGCAGCCGTACATGCAGTTTAAGTCTTGGCATGATACATAATTACAATGTCTTCATCCATCAAGCGCCCCGTACATCCGCAGCTGTTTATGATACATACATCGCTCAAGGGAATGGCTGCAGACGACAGATTTAGACGCTTTACATTGATTTGGTTCAAGAGAGTGTATTGACACACGTTCTATTCTTAGCGCATCACAAAGCGCGCGTCGACGGAAAATAACCCGCTCCTTGGCATGTACAGCGACGGCTTCCCTCACACATCAAGTATCTGCAATGCCACAGTCAGTCCCGGCGAAAGGAGGATTTTTGCCTCAAATTTCTGATGGTTTTTTTAAAATGCCAGAAATCCTATCAGCTTCCTATATAGCATCCAATCAACAGTTGATATAGAGTGTTAACTTTCTCTGGATAGGAAAGGCGTACATAGTTTACTTGTCAGTGTTTTGATAAAGATGATGTGTGTCAGAGACTGTTTCTCTCAAAAGGCCTGAAAAGCTTGATTGCATTCTCATGAGAAAAAGTGTCACTACTGAGCTGTTACACGAATATGGGAGAAAATATCTTCTCGATCTGAAATGATTGAAATTTGATGTATACAGGAATGATTTATATAATGATACACAATATGTTTGTAGGCTTACACGATGTACGTATACATGACAATAATATATACGTATGTTGATATATTATAGAGATGTCTGGTAACTCTATACGGCTTCTTTTTTCAGAATTTCATATACATCATGCATCAAAAAAAAAAAAAAAAAAATGTCTCCGGTGGGGGTATGACACAAGGAATGGTCAAGAAATGTTGTCGGGAAAAAAATGTGAAATTTCAAAACGTAATATATTCCTTATTTCTTGTCTGATTTTTGTCATTTTTGTATCGTTCTGTAGGGAATATTTTTTCTCTTACTTTTGAAGTTTGCTTATTTTTGGGATGGATTTCCGCTTTAAAGACAACACTTTAATCTGTATATCAATCGTTATACACACGCACGCGTGGTTACCCCTGCATTTAGATATGCAACATTGATAAAACATTACTTTTCATATCAAAATCAACGTGTGATTTGATGCCGTACTATACATACACATGTACAATATTGATGTACGGTGTGTATACACATTTTGTAATCTTTCTTTAATTCATGTGTAATCTATGTATTCCTTAGGGGTTTTTTTTTAATGTGAGATTGGAGAATAAGTAAACAAACAAACATACAAATATACAAACATAGTGTAAATATAAATGATATTGTAATAATATATAATAAACATAGGCATATCAATAATTATTTATGCAATGCATGACCTTTTTCTTTAAACCTAGAGAGACGTCAAGGATACTTGCAAGTGAGTGAGTGAGTAAGGAAGAGAGTGTGTGCGTGTGTGTGTCCCTACCAGGCACCTTTAGTCTCAAGTTGTGTATTTTTATGCATTATCCATCTCTCTCTTTACTTGTCTCGTACAGTCTCTGTTCCTGCTGAATATGCTCGCAAAAAGCCGCACCCCAATGAGCGAAAGCTAAAGAAAGAAAGCAAAGAAAAAAACCACCAAAATCCCCCGAGTGACATTTTAAATGTCACGTCTATTCATATTCGTACATGAAAGGAAGTACAAAGAGTGAGCGCACTTCCTTTAATCTCCCTCCTCTCCTCTCTCTCTCTCTCTCTCTCTCTCTATCTATCTATCTCTCTTTTCATGTGAATGAAATGAAATTGAGCAGAAAAATATGAAAAAGAACTTGTTAACGGCAATGTTTTAAGTACCTCGACAGCAGGCCAACATTCATGTGTATTATTGCGTGATCTGAAGAATGTCTTCCGCAGGGAGGGAATCATTATTTCAACGTTCGAGAGATACCTCTGATTTCACATTGCTGTGGGACACTGGTGTATTCATTTTCGTTTGCAATTACCCAATCTGGCTTCTAAGAACATGAATGAATGCAGAGGATATGTTAGTAGGTCTATATGATATGTTTAAATAAGATAGGCAAGATTGTCGCCGTGATGGAAACGGGCGAGAGAGAAAGAGAGAGAGAGAGAGAAAGAGAGAGAGATAAAAATAGGAGCATTTTGCCAACAGTAAATATGTATAGTATAAAAGGCTTTATATCATTTACGCATCACAACCTCACTAGTAAAACAAGTTCAACTGTGTACATTACGTACTTCAGCAGCGTATAAACCCTACATCATGTTTTATCTAAGGACGTCTAAACGAAATGAATATAGAATATTGTGTCGATTTAATCCATATGAAGTGAAAGGTAGCTAATGAACTTATCTTCATTTCTCTACGCGTTAAAGACACAAGTGGCAAGTTCATACACAAGGTTAACTACTAGACACACAAAACAAAAGTCGGTTTGTTAAAGTTAAAACAACAAGACTAGTGAGCTGACAAGGTAGGCCTATCCTGTACCAGGTGATTGTAATTTTTAGACAGAAACGTTGCATGCAAAAATCCAGGAGAGTGTCTGCAACAACTGCCTTTATCATTCCTTTGCAGCTTGTATCTGTACGTTTATTTGATTGTCTTTTTTTCACCGTAGGAAATGAAAATATTGGTCAAATTGACTGAATATTTTTCCCTCATGTATTGACTCTATCTCGCGCTAAATAAAAGCGACACTGTATGGGATGTCAGGGTGAAACGTACATAACAACCGCCGCTAATTCTATTTACAGTAACCTCAGGATTGATTTGATTACTGTCGTTTTCATTAGACGAGACGTCTGAAACGTCTAGCGAAGGAGCTATCTGCATTGTCTTTGTGCGAACTGCTGGTAAAGCAGTTGTCGTGCTTGCATTCGCAGCCTTTATTTTATGTGCAACTAAAGTACTTATAATCATGATAATTGCCAAACACACAACCATTGCATGCATTATTCACGGAAAACGAAATGGTGGTTAGCGAAAAGAGCCTTGTTTTCCGAAGCGTGTGTCATTGATTCAAGAAGGATTTACCTGTATTCGTGTCATCCACTGCCTGTTCTGGCGTTCCTACATCACTCAAGTTACCCGTTCGCGTCTCATTGGTAACCAATGACGTCACCAGTGACGTAATAATAGCCGGATTTCCATCCTGCGTGGAATTTGCAAATCCCGACACGGTCGACGTTTCGTTGTGGAGGTAGAATTCCGTGCCGTTCGTTTGCTGGAGAGCCAGCGGCGTAGGGTGAGGCGGCAGGGGATGGGATCCATTTGGGGAGGGCAGATGGGTGTGGCTGGGTGTGGTTGGGAAGGGCGTGGTGGTGTTAAGGTACATTGGCGGTAGCAGCGATGGGTCCGAATGCGAAGACTTTTTGACTGGCTTCGTAGACGGAAGTGTTGGGTGTGTGTCAGTCAGTGGGGTCACGGTAGACGTCAGCGACATGCTTTCGAACAACCCATCCTCAAAATATGACACTAGAACAGGAGCAACGTAAAGCACTATTGTTAAGATCCCCACACTGTAATCCCAGTCACACGCGACCAAAACTGTCAAAACTTGTCGTTTGCCTTTCCACGCTCCTAGCGAATTGGTGAGCGGAAACTTGGAATAGAGCGCAGTAGGCTTAATATGCAGAGGCACGTGGAAAATTCTGCTTGCACGTTGTGAAGCCCTGTTTGCACGTTCCATGTCCACATCAAGTGAAGATGTGAAGAAGCCCAAACATGTATCCAGTCCTCTGGAGTACTTGATAGTCCATCTTCTAAATCGCATGTCCGTATTACAGGCCTCTCAATTAAGTCATACAACTCTATTGGCTGTATCTCTCATCTCCTGGAAATTTTCCTTTTCGTTTCTCCAGCCGGTTTTTGCTATTATTGTTGTTGTATTTGTTTAAATCTCCCATTTTTCACCTTCTTCCGTAGATTGCACCACGTAGTGGAGGTAGTACGCAAACAACCTCCTGAACAACATCGTTAAATGCAAGATTCAAACTGAGCTGACATCATCCTTAAAAGCGTCCTGCCAATGAATCCAATGGGCAAATGCGAAATACCCTGCGTCTAAATACAAAGGGGCTTTTTTCCGCACTTCATGTCATTTCAACGCGCTGCTATCAAGCAGATTACTAATGGTTTGTTATTTCACCTCGAAGTTTGAAACGAGGGGGAGGGAGGGTGGACGTACTACGTGCCATGCGACAGAAGAGATGGCGTCGGTCTGGGCGGTACGAGAGTTTGTTGGTCTTATTCCCCCAATGTGCAGCAGCAATTACGAGAAAGTGTGCCGCGCGTGAGATTTTACGCCGACTGCTCGCCTGACGTGCTTGTCACCCGAAGTGCCACGGACGCTGAACTCGTCCGTCTGTGATTCGCCGTCCGTCACTTATCCAACGTGCGCGAAACGGGCGACGCGCGGATGAATAAGCTTCAGAGCCTCGAAAGTAGCAATTAATGTGCGACCAGAAATCTTTCTTCGGGAATACGAGATTGATATTCTGATCTTGCTTCAATGCCACACTTATAACAAAGACATAATTAGATTTTCCTGTACAGAAGAAAATGAATAAATAAAAAAAACATGCCGTAATGAGGCAGCAGAGTTTAACGAGAGCGATAGAGATACACTGAAAAACGTGGATAGATGATTTGGTTTCGTCATTATATTTTGTTCATGTCATCGTTCTGATGGCATTAGAATATTGTTCAATGTTGACAGTGATTGCCGTCTTCACAGGGATAGATTCTTTCCTTACAAATTGCAGACAGTCGAGTGCAGCCTTGCTTCAGTCATTATTAATCAGCTGAATTTAAACACACCAAAAAGTAAAATGACATAATCGGAGGAAAAAAACAACAACCAAGACCAAACTTCAGAGTGAAGAGATGATGATGCGAGGAAAATACTTGAAAGTGAGTTTGGTAAGCATTGTAATTGCTGACATTCTTCGCGGCGGGGGAAGTTGTATGAAAAGATAATAATGCACAATGGTTTCCGCTCTTTCCTCTGTTGCTTCTTCAAATTGCATACAATCAGCGACTCTTGATGATGGTGACACATCCAAGCACAGATAAGTTCGAGTAGCGACGGTACAGAAAAGGTCATGATTTACGTCTGTAGAGGCTCTTTTCATTGGTTTACATATCTTGTTATATATATATATATATATATATATATATATATATGCATGTGTGTGTGTGCATGTGTGTGTGGGGGTGTGTGGGTGTGTGTGTGTGTATTTATGTATATATACCAAGGTATATGTATACATATATATATATATATATACATATATAATTAAATGCATTTACACGATTTTCTCCTACATGATTATACAAATTATAGGAGAGGCCTTGTGAATTTTCGCTTTTTTTCCTCATCCCCTTCATTTCTATGCAACGCAGCAGGCATAATTCATGACGATAATCGCTGTGGCACTTCAACCCAAGGCAAAGTATAATGACGATGATATCATTGGCTTGGTATAATGACCAAAAAAGGTTTTCTGAACCAAAGAGTGTATTCGGCTCGGGGGGGGGGGGGGGGGGGGGGAGGGGGCACTGGAGGAACCAATACAATGGATTTTCATTCGTGTGATAAACAAAGCGACGCGTAAAATCCCTATCACCCCCCCCCCCGTATGCTCTGCCATGTATTGTTACAAGCTGTCCAACTTTTTTATGATTACACATACGAACGTGTTCACATACTAATACACAGTTTGTCACATGATCCCTTATTTTTGCATATTCAAATAAAAAATGACTATGAACATATCTTATGTCTCAGTTATCTTTACGTTTTGTAAAATAACGTACATATTCATACATGTTTTTGTTTGTTTCCAATATCAGGTGATGAAAGCAGAATCAGAAACATATTCTGTTGATAAGGTTTAACGACCTGATTTTAAGCTCAAGTTGAATTGCATGTCACTGTATAGAAAAGCGAGTAATCTAACATGTATCTAACATGCATATCATGTATTAACAGTATGACCAGTTATGACTGTTGTTGTTGTTGTTATCGTCATTATTCATGACCTTTATTTTTTAGTCAATTGATTATAATGTCCTCACGGTTTCCACAACATTTTCTTTTCTTTGTACAAAAACGACGTCAGATGTTTTTCTTTCCTTGCATGTTTTGTCCTTCTTTCATGAATCTTTTTTTTTCCTTTTATGTATCGTGCCCTAACCGGAGCTTTGGTCCGAGCCTGATAGCTAGAAATATCCAACCAACAATTACTATTTCCTCCCCCCCCCCCCATTTTTTTTCCGTTTTTCCCCTCCTAAGTACACACGACACTACCGCGTCAGACGTTAATGCGTAGCTAATGCTTAATTCAACATTTAAAAAGGGTTCACATAATGGTTTCCTATTTGGATTTATGAAAAAAAGCTTTCACTTCTTTTTTTTTTCCTTTCTTGTCTAATGAAGATCGCTAAATGATGTATGTATTCCAGTGTACCCGGACGAGACTTGTCTTAACAAACAACAAAAACGTAAAAGGAAAACATCCCTGCCGTATGACGTAGGCCTATATCTTTTTGAGAGACATTATTCTATCTTAATGAAGTAAAACTTGCCTGGCTTGTGGAGAGCTATGATAAATGCAGTGTCACACAAAGGAAAGCGATGTAAGTTCCAACGAATCATTTTTGTAATCTAAAATGTTTCGTTTGTTTTGATTTATTAGCGAGTGTCTCATATTTTGAGAAAAATGATTAAAACAAAAGGAGAACGAGTGTAATGATAATATATTATGTAAATATTTTAGATCCTGGTTTTTTCCATTTAATAAAAACATCGATTTGTTTATTCACACATTCAAGCGGAATGTGCAGCAACGAATGAAATCAAAACAAAAAATGGAGAAAAAAGTGAGTGAGGTGTGTGTGTGTGTGTGTGTGTGTGTGTGTGTGTGTGTGTGTGTGTGTTTGTATGAGTAGGCCTACTTAATAATGTAAAACGTGTAAATGTCTATTGGGTGTGTCTTTTCTCCACTAACAGAACTAATTGATCTACGTCACTCACTGCTTTGTCGAGTGATTGATGGCGTCTCTTTGTGGCACCTCGCTGCCTTCGACTGCAAATCTGGAAAGCCTAGTGAGAAGCTGATCACGTGACTTCCACACTGCTAATGAAGAAATGAGTGCCGTTGATATGAGACGATTCTACCGATGGCTGTCCCATATTTTTTTTTCCTCCTTCACAAACATCACTTCAACTCCATGTCGGCCGCTGAGCTCATCGCCTTGACATTTAGGCTAGATCCGCTGGCGTGATAAATCACGGACAGCGCAATTTTGGCGGCAGTCTGACAGCTTAAAATTTTGTCGCCGCTTGATCGTCTTCTTCGCGTATTTCAATTGTCATGTTAAATGAATCTCGTACTGGACATGGTGAATACGTCAAACTTAACACACTAACACACACACACGCACACCCAGACACATACTTACATTCATAAACCTAATACATACATTACGTGTGCACTGTCCAAAATATCTAACACACGCATTAATTAAACGCTTTTGTTTCCCTGATATTAGACCAGAGATGATATTCAACCATACATCACCTTCTTATAATAATAGCCTGTGGCGGACACATTTCCACGTGATTTGTCTACTTGGTTACTTCTGGTAGGATTTTCGTTCTCTCGGCACTGAGTGCTTTAAGTTCGACAGAAATGCCGAGGAACAGAAGTGTTTTGTTTTTTTTTTTTTAAGCTATAGCTTTGAAGCCCGAATAGTATTAAAACTCAACTGCAACATGTTTTCGACCACTCGATTTTCTGATTGGATACCGTAATTGCCCCATGAACATACAAGCAATTGAGACAAACTGCCATCATTGAAAATGATAAGTGGACAGATTTTAATGCCGTCGATTTAAATGCGTGTGTATGTGTGTATGTGATTGTGTTTGGGGTGGGCGAAGACAGGAGTGAAATAAATAGTATTATTCCCGTTGCCGTGGTTACGTCTACCTTGCATTAAGTCAAATAATCTTTTTCCTCCTTCCTTTCAAGGAATCATCATAGTTATTCAAAAAGAAAACAGGTCCTGTTGTCACCGCAAGAGACGACGTTGCTGTGAAATTCAATGATAAGCATGATCTCATCTCACCGCTATGCTGTTGTTTCTTTTTCTATTACCCAACCCCGTTATCATTATTATTGTACTATTAAACGATCAAAGTAGTAACGAAAAAAATGCTAGCCTGAGCAATAATACACCATGAAATTCAGACGGATATTCAAGATTCAGACAATCTTCCTAATTCTTGTATACCAAACACTTTGTCACATCATGGCAAAACACCGGCCAACATACATCTGTACATGCAGGACTTTATAAAACTCTACATGCTATCTATGCTCCTTAATCAAAGGAGCGTTATCGAAGTGTAATACCCCCCCCCTCCCGCTTTTTAATGATATATGATAACCATTTCTACGGTGGGAACTGCACTAAAAAAAAAATGTTACATGCAAATTAACCTGGATGTTGATTCCTCCGCTAAGAAGTCCATAGGTTTGTGAACAAAAATTATGATAACAGCCATAATTGGGTAGATGATCTAGCAATTACTGTGTCGTGCCAAAAAAGCAGGAGATCTGCTTATGATTTGTGTGTCGGAGACTTCATCAGTCCACGTCATCATTACGTCATCATCATTTGTAAAATGGAGTTGCTATCAATATCACTATTATGTTTCCCGACGGCATGCTAAACTTCGAAATGGTATACATATTGCCATCACGTTTGGTTTGTATGTGTGTTTTATTTGCTTGTGTGTATGTGTTGTTTCTTTTTACTATTTTTAGGTCCGAAGTTGAAACTTCTACCATCCACTTTAATAGAGTGATTTTACTCTGCCCCCCCCAAAAAAAAAACAAAACAAACAAACAAACAATCAGATCTACAAGTAATCACTGATTCTCCCATAAACCTTACTTCTTCAAATTTAGTTGTTGAAGAATCGTTGACACCAAACTTTATACCATAGTGCTTCTACTTCGAATCTGCTTTTTTTTAGACGATGATAGAAAAGGCAACATGCATAATTTTGTGTTTTTACTGGAGAAAACATGATTCAGCTATCAAAAGTTAGAAGCGAAGAGTATACAATTTCCTCCAGGATTTCGAAACGCTTCAGTAATTACATGCATTTCTATGAAGAAAGTATAAAGCAAAATACGATTTGTGTTATTGATATATGCTAGATTACCTATTGTTCATAAGAAATGGAAAGCATCATTATAGCTTCTAAATATAAATTTGCCCTCGATCGCCGGATGACTGGATTTCCCTTTCATCCCCATTTCCCGTCCCCTCCCCTTCTCTTCCCCTCTCCTTCTTTCTCTCTTTCAATCTCTAGCTATATCTCTTTATCTATCTCCGCTTTTCTTGTTTTCCTATAGATCGCAGACTTATTTTTTTTTTCCTCAATGCATTTCTTTTTTTTCATCTCTCACTCAAAATGTCATCGCTGAATCTGCAAATCCCCCTCGCATAAGCAACGAGTTTGAAACCATGCCGTGTTGAATGCCGGTGAATGCAAGCCAAGTAAGCGAAGCGTGAAGAGGAATAATGAGATATTCCTCTTTTTTTTTCCAGTCACAGGGACTGCATCAAGAAAGAAGAATGTTGCCATGGTAACACCTGTCAGCATCCTAAAGGACCCTGCCTCATCCTTCTCGCGGAATTCATCTCTTCTCTAAGTCGGTCAGAAGAGGAAGTAGCGAGCAGTTTTTGTCGTCACACTTGTTGACTGCTCCACCCCCTGGAAAGAAGAGAGAGAGAGACAAAAAAAAACCCAAATTATCTCTTTATCCGACGACACGTTCGATACAGTCTTTATCTCAATAATTGTAGTCTCGTTTTCAGGTTTCTGACTGTTTTTCCTCCTTCAATATTTCATAATTAAAACCTTATTAGACACATTATTGAGCATACAATAATAATGATAATAATGTCGATGATATTGATGCTGATGATAACAATGATGATACTTATAATAATAATGATAATGATGATAATAATAATAATAATAATAATAATAATAATAATGATAATAATGATAATAATTTTAATAATAACACAGACAAGCAAACACACATAGGCCTACAATATAAGGCAACTGTATTACGCATGTGAGAATTGTCCAGAGTTCCATACAATGTATTTCCAAAATTAAAGACTAGCCATACATAGGCGGAAGATCCATTTGGCTTGAGTTGTTGCTTACGGTATAATACGGGTGCAGAGTATATAAAGCGAGTATATTATGGCGATCCGTCAATTCAACACTAATTCAATTTGCACACTGCAGAGACTGCCAACTTTATTTGTTATATTTTATCAACAGTTGATCTTTGGGGATATGAATTTTTTCCAGTGAAATCAAAATTTAGCTACAGCAAGTGGAGTAGCACTGAAATCAAGGAAGGTGGACAGGAGGTTTACAGAATTTGCATTTTAATTATACGGTTTTCTCGTTAGGAGCACTCGAACTAACATCTTATATGAATACAAATGAGGGAACAAATTGGCTTGCTGTGATTGATTGGCTTGGGTTTCCTTCATGCTTTTCCCCCCTTTTTATGGGGATGGGGTGGGGGTGGGGGGGGGGAGGGGAAGGGTCTTTCGACGTGGGAGCTCTGCAGCTCCCAGTTTCATTACCCTGTCTTTCCAGGTATACGCATTCAGCCCATTTAACCTGCCGGCTTGATTTATGTCACATTCTGTTTCCCGTCCACACAAGAGAATTAGATTGGGGGACTCGTATCTTACATTATACGGAGCGTCGGATTACTTTATAATTCAGCAGGCGAGTAGCAATAATGATATTAATTATAACCATAGTATAAATTTGATTCGAGTAGGTGCTGTGTAATCCTTCATTTTGGCGCCACACGTAATCACCAAGCAAACATTCATAACCACCCTGGACATCACATTTGTTTATGACAGTAAGTTAAGTCTTGCTTCAACCAGTTAGAAGTAATAAGTGTATTTGCCTTTGGACCCCTTGAGATCATGAGATTAATCATTGTGGTATTCATACATCCTCAAGAGCTGCTGGTATCAACAGTCTGCGCGGAGGCACTTTTTTTATTAGTTTGTGCGAAGAGAGAGAGAACAAAAAATAAAGAACGTGATTAAGAAACACTCTCAGGGCAAACACGACACTCTAGCAATGCAGGAAACACTTAGAACTCCAAAGGTTAATTTCCCCCTTAGTTTTCTGGACGCTTTTTTTCCTCTTGTTTTTTCTTTCCTTTTCTTTTTTTTGTGTGTAAAACTCTGCATATGTTCATATTCGCACATGACGAACGAAAAAAAAAATGTAAACAAATATATTAGCAATAGAAAAGGGGAGAAATTGAAATATGATTCCGTGAATACTACGATAAAAAAGATGTGCATAAGTGCATCATGAATGACAAATTTCAGACATTTAATGAGCATTTCAAATGAGATTATTTCAGGGACTCAGATGAGGACATAAGATAAAAGAATTACAATAATTGTAGGCACAGTTAATGGCATAAGCATGTAAATATGATACATTAAAGGCATTATTTACCATTATTTGCTGATGAAACAAAAATCCATTATCAGTGCTTCAAAATAGTTCTAAAATATGAGTTGGGGATAGGAATAATAAAAGTAAAAGTATAGTCATTATGTTTTGTTAAAGATACAAAATGTGAACAATAGTTATTACGAATATGTTTCTGGACTAAACCGTCTACGGTTATGGTTTATTGAGGAAAATTGTGATATCTCCTTAATTTTAGGCTTTATTGCATACGTTTTATATGGTAGAATTTTTTGTGATACAACTGGCCTACACTTATGCATCAAATGTGATAGCTTGAACATTTTTTTAATCACTGCAACCAGTGGTAAACGGTACCTTAATTGAATACACATATATACATACATACATACATACATACATACATACATACATACATATATCCATACATACATACATACATACATACATACATCCATACATACATACATACATATATATTATGCAATACAAACAAAGAGAGCTTTTCGAATAAGGCAATTTGGCCGTTTTGTTTGGAGTTGGTGTAGAAGGGTGCCTTTCCTAACAAAAATCATACGGAAATAACAACAGTGAGATGCGCTCATCCCACGTGAACAAGCCAAAGGTTTTGTAAGCAATCATTTTAGAATCATCCCGTGTAATCAACACTCATCCCATGCAATGCCATCGCCTGTTCATGGCGGCGTATCCTCGCTAATAACTCGCAGAAAACTGCGCAGTTGATTAAACATCACATTATCCGTCTAAGAGGTTAGGATGGTTTAAAAAAAAAACATACAAAATCGCATTGAATGCTGTTAACACATTTCCCCCTTTAATCTTTGAATTGCGTCATTAAGAACGGCTTTCGCCTCTTACAACCGTAATTGGATAATGCATCCATTACACTAATCAAAACCGGCCGTGTCCATTTTCAAGCAAGCTTTCAATGCCTTTGCCATTATCACAGTCGTCGAGGGCAATATTCGTCATCCGGGTTTGTTGGTTCGATCAGCAGATAAGAGCAATATAACACTGACTACTTAAGGGCGGGCAATGTAATTTTGTCCCACGAGTGTGACGACAAATTGACGAGATGAACACGTACATGCAAAACCGGGATGTCGATATTCTTCCCATTACGATGATACATGTATTATGCTCCACGACCGTGTGTCATTGACATGCTAGATGGCATGAGTTAAATGACGCAGCGAGGAGAACTGTCATGTCATGTTAGTCTTTGAAATGGCTGCTCAATATTAGTCCTATCTCTTACACTAATACTAGACCCAGTTCCAAAAAGCAGTGTGTCATAAGCGATTGAAAGGAAAATTCATGAAATGAGATATCCGTTGTTTCCTTTTTATTAACTTTGCAACTTCTTAATCCTGTCATCATTTATTGAGTTTAAATTTTTTAAGTTTATTGGGTTACGGTAAACAATAACAACAACACACATGCGGGCGCGCACACACACACACACACAACAAATAATAACAAATCCACGAATTCTTAGACGGATTAGGAGACAGGTGCCTTTTTGAGGGGATAATGTCAAAAAATCAATACATTTGTTTAACGTTCCTCGAAGACATACTTTTCTCCCTTTTTTCAGAAGTAGGAGGGGAAGGGGGCTGAAGAAGGGGAGGCTTGGGGTGGACATTGCAGGTACTGTGGAGGGGTGAGGAATCTCATTTCTTTCTCGTGCTTTGTATGCTTGATTATATTCGTGACGAATGTCACGAGTGGTGCATAGAGAGCACTGTCTAGAAAGGCAAGGTCGTAAAAAGACATGTACACGTTTACGGTATAGGCCTCCCACATGTACTTACCTCTATATCTCATTATCTCTTTTTTAAGATCAATGAAATTAACAATAAAACGTATACTGTTTGCAATATGAACAGCACCTTTCCAATTGCAAAAAGAAAAGAAGAATAACTCGTTGGTCACCCTCTTTGAGTTGATATTATGATAATTATTATGGTGCACAACGCCGTGAACAGGTTATTGATGAAGACGACGGCAATAGATGGCGCTCTACACACTGGCCCACCAGTGCCAACCCGAGCCCTTTCAGACCAGTTCGGAGTAAGCGGTGAGTTAAATGTAACCGAATTATCGAAACGAAATAGTTGAAGAGTGTTATCGCAAAACGATCTAACTCCATGATTAAAGCTGCTAAAAAGCAAAGATCATTGTAAGAAATATAGCATATTTTAATTAATAACTTCTAGAATTCTCCGTGTTATGTGACAAGTCAGATATTTAAGGAAAGGTTTATTTTGCTCTACTGATGATGGACTTACTTTGAAATGTATTAAAATGGCGCGTAGGTCATCATTTTGCAATAAGACTCTTCAGTTGTATAATAAAAAGCTAGATATTACCCACTATACGTAGTCCATCTTCTTGCTTCTTGGAATGTTGAGAATCGTCTTACACTGCGACGTCAGAAAAGTTATGATGCACGTGCAGTTGTCCATGATATTGCTCATTATACACCTTTGAATATCATTGTTTTTCTCACTGTCCTTTGATCTTCTAACTCGCATAATGCAATTCCAAAGTAGCTTACCTGTAAATAAAGTGGATCAGTCCTAGCCTTATCACTTTTGTCGCAACAAAGATACTAAAATAAATCTGGAATATTAAAACATAAAAATACGTCATACAAGCCATATTAATAAGGTGATCGTATCAACTAGATGATGAGGATGAATCTTTTTTTTTTTAACTAAGAGAACTACAGTTCGGCCTATTAGAAAACACGTAGGCCTACACCTTTGTATGAAGCCATATCCGGGGTTTAGGTGCAACCCCCTCCTTTTTTTTTGGGGGGGGGGGGGGAAAGCAAATTTCAGAACTGATGGAGTAAAGTCAGTTGAGGTACTTACATGTGTGAAACACGAAAGACAATGAATCTTTGTGTATATTTTTTAAGAATCATTTCTTTTTCAAAATTGGCTTCTAACACATGTGCAAATGAAAAAGTATTCACAGGCATGAGGCAATATCAAGTCTGATCGATAGAGCAATCTATTCTAATCAAACATACCAAATGATTTGGTATGTTTGATTAGAATAAATTGCTCTATCGATTAACAACACGCCAAAGTAGCCTGGTCAAGAACTAATTATTAGATCTTGACCAGGCTGCTTTGGCGTGTTGTTTATAACAATTTCCAGATTTATTTTGACATTATTCTAGTAGCTAGTCCACTAAATTGGTGCAAGGCCATTGAATTCATTTAAACTATGGACCCTGCACTTGGTATACAGACACCCACACATACACATTATGTAACAACAAATTTGCATCCACGCACTCAAGGTCAAGACAAAATACGCCCATACACCTCATAATAGTTTTAGGCTTACTTATTTATTTCTAACAATTTTCGACCGCTTTCAAGATTGTCAATTTTTTCTTACTTCCATTTCTTCATTTTCTTTGAAACATTGGCTGCAAGTGATTTTAATGGCCTTTCGGTGACAACACACACACCCATGTACACACGCACATGATATATCATACTGTCACATGCATACAAACACATACAAGCATAATGCACATGTATTTTCTCTCACGCACGCACAAACGTATAAATAATTTGCTTCCGCCCCCCCCCTCCACCACCACCACCCTCTCTCTCTCTCTCTCCCTCTCTCTCTCTCTCTTTCCCTCTTCGCCTCTCTCTCTCTCTGTCTCTCTATCTCTTACGGCCTCTCCCGCCTGCATTCTTGTTCATCGATTCGTGAGGTCAATAGAAAAAGCCGCTGACCTCTGACCCCTGACGATCAACATGTCAGATACTGTCAACGAACGGGACGTTGAAGGAGAGGATAACAAGCTGTGTTGGTTGTGATAGTTTCTGAAACCAGACCCAGTCTTTATCAAAATATGATAATATCACACTACACACACACCAACACTTATACCAGGGAGGTGCTTTTATGCACCAAAGTATTCGCGACATGATATACTATAAAAGTATTATTATACAGGCATACGTCATAGGCTCATACGAATTGAGTTCAAACAATACATATAACTACCAAAAGGCATATCAAAAGACATACTAGTATTGCACACATCCATACATCTGCACACAGGCACGTATACACACAAATATCTGATATGCACGCACACACACACTGTACATTCATTCTTATTTCGATAAGGACTTGAGGAGATCGCTCCATACCAGTCATGACCCTTTTCTCTATTGATATCCTTCCAAAGTTAATTTGAAATAAATAATCGAAAGTCCCACTTTGTAAATCACTCATATTTATCATCAATACATATCATCTGCCCGTGTGGAATTTGAATTTGTAGCATTTCATTGATTCTTTCGAAAAAAAAAATGTGGAATATAAATACCAGTTTATACAAAAAAGAAATATTGTGAACACAATTCTTTTAGATTATGCATGACACAAGATGTAAAAGATAATAAGAGAACAAACATGAGTAACAGGAAAAGAGAGAAAAACGAAAAATAGCAGAAATGTAATGAAATTATGCATGTAATGATAAAACATTAATTTGTAAACAACAATAGGACCTACAGACAATCTACATATACTAGTCTTTTAGAAGCTAAACAGAGCAGGCTATCACTGTTCTACTGCTAAGATGAGTGTATTTAAGTCCAACTCTATTTGTACCGTCTCTGAAAATGATAAAATATTTGAATAGAAGAAATAAAAAGAAAAAATGAAAGGGGCGCGTGCGTCCCCTATATTTTTTTTTCATTTTGCTCCCCCCCCCCCCCCTCCGGAATTCCTGGATCCGCCTCTGAAATGAATGTTTAGAGGTTCATCGAAAAATATAGATGCGATTGTTAATTTTTTATTCAATCTTGGGACTAGAACCCAATGCCGTCTACAAACTGTTCTGTTCGCCTACAAACGCGCTCAGATATTCTGCAACGTGTTTTGAGGATTCAGCAATAATTACATCAAAAGGCGTTTATCGCCCATCCTGGGAACACTCCGAGGCTACGTAGCTGAGACCTATTCTGGAAATTCAAACCATTGTCTTCTGAATCAATACTGGGCTTTATTTCAGCCACTCAAGACATTCATGTATAACAAGTGCGAGGGATTAATGCACGCGATAGATATTGCTTCCTATAATCTCATAACATGTTTTATTTTGTGGGTTTTTTCACAAAGATTTTCGGACGACTCTGTCCGCAAAGGATACTGTTTCCACCTGTTTCCTTGTGTTCTAACCATGTAAGGTGACTATCATAACAAGACTACCGAAATTCGTCTCCTGACCACGCATACTAACAATTCGGTGGGAAACCTCAGGAACTTATACTGAAAACAAAAATGTAGTTCTAAGGGTAACTGCCGAACTTCCTTTCAAGAAACACGTACATGGCTGAGATGTTTCCAGATAGAGGGTAAAGGAAATTCATATTCGTCGAAAACATGAGTACATGCTGATACAGAGGGCAGAGACGTTGGGAATCATAGCTCCATGGTATGCAGGTAAGAAAAGTTCTTTTCCTTTCTATTCGCGGCTTGCGCGTGCCGCGTAAAATGGCAGTTATAGAAGCTGGCTAGCTGTCATTGTGCATCATGTACTTTTTTACTAGATCCCTTTGGTTGGCTCACAATGCAAAATAGTACAATTAAGGCATGGGAAGGTTTACTTTGTACATTTTACGTCAGGGCTTCGTTAGCAAACGTGTCATGGCAATAATCATACTATCCATGAAAGTGAATCAGTGAAAAAATGTCTGGGCAGCAAACGTGGATGGGCTTATGGTTAAGACTGAGTTCTGGTAGGTCATAGTGTCTGGGAATCTTGACCTACAGACTGTAACTATGCGTGATTATTTATCACAACGAGTAAAACGTGACAATATCCGATATGAGTGGAAGAAGTTTTAAGAAGACTTGCTTTTGACATTCATTTTTGTGTTATTTCATTATTTTTATTTGCTTTGTTTTTATTCATTTTTCACATAATATACGCAACATCTTTTACGTTTGTTGTAAACCAAAACACCCTACCACGTAACAAAAAGAACCGCAACAACTCCGAGTGACCTCCATGTGTCCTTTATACGAAAGTAGTATAGTTGGCGAGCTCACAATTATTGGTATTTTGTGCTATAAGGTCAAAATGAATGATGTTAACAAGCACGTGAACATGTAAGATGTGAGAACAAAATAATATTCGAAAATTTTTGTTAACTACTGCATGTGAAACAAGGGAAGAAAAAACCCAAAGAAACGATCTTAGTTTAAATGAAAAATAAAAACAATCAATGAATTGATGAAAGAGCAGGCGCTTTGAATCCATTTCTTTTTCTTCAGTGGCCATTTGAAAAATGTAAATGAATGCTGGAGAAGAAGAAATGCAACATCATACGCCTTGACTCCATGAGGCCTGTACATTGTCCGATGTCTTTAGACAGGGACGTGCTGCCAGAAATAAAGCACGGTGTAAGGTACATCTCTATACCTCTCCTTCTCCAAACAATATAAACCGTGTTGTTCAATGAAAACCCTCACGATACTACATGTATGAGTTTAATCAGAAGGATCCACACCACCATCACCAACGTCCTCTCCCCCCCCCCCCCCCCCTCACGCCATCCCCTTAGCTCAATATAATAGCGGAAGTTATGGAAGCAATCTGCAGCCCATCAGTATACGCGTGTAAATGACAATCGATTTGGACGTGCTGCTTCTAATATTCCCACAATATTCCATAAAGTATAGTCTTTCCATGCCAGTTTCAATCACATCCACAAGGAGTAGATGGATCTATGAGCGTTGAATATCAAGAGTTGTTTTCGACTACTATAGGAGTGTGCAAAGTGTACCCTTTTGCGTATTTACATCATGGTTATCTTTAATGCTCTCAATGACCTTTTGATTTGATCCTATGTTGAGGATTATTATCATTCCTGAATGCAGTTTTTAAGCTAGATATGATACTAAAACAGGTTGAAACACATTAAGATAAAATCGTAATTTTATGAAATTTTGAATAGAAAGAAACGTTTTGATTATTAAGACAAAATAATTTGCAGCGTTGGAGAGAATTCTAAGTATTCTTATTTTTCTTGCATAAAGGAAGAGCACCTTGCCTTTTACCTAATTTACGAGGCTGGAGAGTATAAATACTTACGTTAGTTTATCACGCAAGTGGAGGGAAATATTCACGTTCCATGAAAAATAGTAATTCATGAAATTTTGTTTTCATATTAGTAACACTCTAGTAGCGCCAGGCCGACCGTTGTATCCTTCCCATCCAGCTGTGGCAGCACTTTTTTAAATGATTTTTGAACAGAGTTGTCCGATTTTCCCCCCTTAATTTTCACTGATGTGTTCTTTACTTATAAATATTTTTGAATTCAGAGAAACTGGCATATACACGTATATAGGCATATCATGATATTCACTTCTTAGTTGAATTAAATGACGAATCGGTATGTGACATTCCGTGTGATGGATTTGGCAAAGCACAATGTTCGATTACATTCCTGACAGCAATCATTCTCGGCTCTTGTGTATTTCCAACCTTTCAAGTCTGAAAACGTGTCCTTTATCCACCGTGTGATATTGGGATCACTGAGAACGGAAACTGAAGAACTTATACACCTGGGGTCGTTCAACTTGGGCCCCGATGCCGTGTCTGCATATGATGTAAGCCCTATATACGTCAAAATATTGGTCTCTTCAGGATGAATTCTAGTTCTGTGTAATATATCATAGACGCTTTGTTATTCATTGCCGGCTGTTTGAGAATTTCCTCATATCTCTTGTTTGTGTCACCGAGATTTATGTAAATTCTATTTAATCGCCTTGTGATACAGTCATGCTTTGTTGCTGTAATCAAATTCGTTTGCATGTTTATTTTTTTTTTCTGTCCCGTCTATGCCTTGTAATGTCTGTCATGTCCAGAATGACTTTCGTATCTTCCTTTTGTAATTCTTAAATAATTATATGAGTTTTCCATAGCATACAAGGTCTGATTTTCAGTGGATTTCTCAATCTTTTTTTCCCCTCAGAGCGTGGATAATGTAACTGTCATAGAGGACCCTTTTTCGTATACCAATACAACTGTGATTTTTATCTCCCTATACAACTGTGATTTTTTTTTAATAGATGCAGTCAATAACTTTGACTATCTCCAAAACGGAGCAGATTAACAATAATGTTAACAGACCATCATTCGTTTACTTGTTCAACTTGTGCAATCAGTGTTCCTCGATAGGATGGGGGGGGGGGGGGGCAAAATATCCTTTACCCCCCGCCCCCATATTTCCCGAGATAAGAAGTTTTCCTTGCTATTTTGACAGAAAACTGTCCACTTCTACAAACATAAAATCTCTCTCGCGTGGGATACCGCCTCCCAACACACAATGCAAACGTTAGTTATCAAATATCTGTATGGGCCATGAAAGAGCTGAGATTTAGAAGACAGAAAAAAAAAGAAAACAAAGACTAGAAATGTCGCTAAGGCGACTGGTATGCCTCCACCACAATGCATGAATCTCCTAATAGGTCTATAGTACATGTGGACAATGTGTGATTACATTTTCACAAACTTGGCAAAATATTAAATTGACAAGTTTGTCACAAATGTGTTAAATGTTCACGTTCTTGACCTAGGTTTAATTGGAAGAATAACAAGGAGAGCATGTGTTTGGGGATTTAAGGACTTTAACTTGAATTTGACCCATTCATAAGTTTATGCGTTATTGAGGTATTAAGTAATTTTCAAGGTATGGAGAAAAAGTGCAATTTCTGTATTGAAAAGTATATTGTTACCATTTTCATCCGGCCTTTGACCCTAAAATTCGTAGGATAATCACTGTCAGGCAGAACATGCACAAATATGTAGTAAGTTTCAAGATAACTTGAGCCACTTCCGAGATATGGAGGGAAAAGTTATTTTATTTATTTATTTATTTATTTTATACCAAACCTAAAAAATCTAAGCAAGCTATTTCTTCATTTCTTAAATGATATTAAGGAGAAACCTATTTTTACGTTCTGATAATTTCCCTATTAATGAATCATATTATAGCCTCGTACAAGTGGCGCGAAGAAATGAATTACTGTTCGGCCTACAATGTATTAGCTAAATAGCATGCACAAAACGTACGAGTCGATCATAAGGAGCCACTGCACAGACTGTGTGGTGCGATTAACTTTTATTTATAGACAAAACTTCTAAGAATAGTTCAACGAAAGAGCATGATAATACTATATAGGTCCTTATACATTTACAAGAGACTGCTTGAAGCGTGAAGGAAGAGAGAGGGAGGTTTTGCTGGTAGGGTACTAGTACAGCGTGGATAAACATTTTTTTTTTTTTCAGTGAGCTTTGTTCTGATAAGAAAATGATTGTTCAGCTGTACGTCAAAACAAAAAAGAATGTTGGTCTGATAGTCTGCAAACAAACTGTTAATGTGTATGCAGGGGACTAAAATGGAGCTATGAATGACGTAAATTTCATTTCATTTATCTATTTCATTCTCATTTTTCTTTCAACAAAACATAACACAAAGTAAATCAAAAGTACAATCATAATCAAATATACATTACAAAGTATGACATTCAATGGTTATTAACAAACTAATAAAGATATCCACACATACTGGAATTACAAAGTTATGTTTGCAGGGTAAAAATGAGAACTAAGAAGTCCACTAAAAAGCATTGCTTGTAGATTTTAGACCACTTTAAGATATCTTCAAAAATACTTATAATTACAAGTACGTAATGCATAATGCAAAAAAGAAAAACAACAAAAAAATACAATAAGACAAAATGAAACAAACAACAGAGACACAACATGACATGACTAAACTGAGGGGAATATACGAATGAAAGGATTAGACCAAAAACAAAATCACAGGAAGGAGAGAAAGAGAGAGGGAGAGAGAGAGAGAGAGAGAGAGAGAATGCCTACACGCCTCATTTTGGAGTGACCTCAGGGATCACTCGAAGATTTTGGAGATATCCCTGAGGTCACTCTAAAGGGCTCACACGGGTAAATAATTCCTCATAGAGACGTGTGTTAAAATTCAAATTTCAAAAAATTCTGTAAAATAGCTGGGAGAAATGAGGTGTTTCATCTTCACTAACCTGAATAAGTGAGATATTACCTTTTATCCATCAGATTTCCAGGGTGGGTTGTTCTGCTCTAATTCTGTCCAGGGGTCCGCAAAGCCAGACTACGAGTTCCTGTCACTCAAAAAATCACCTATTTTCCGTACACGTACCCAATGAAATATAGTCCCCTCAAATTCCATCAGCAAAGCTTTTATCTTCCAACCAAAATGCAGTTTGTAGAGGAATTCATACTCAATATCTACAGCTATTCAGTTTTTTGCCAAACTACATCATTGATTTTTAATTAATTTTTTTCTTCATTTATTTTGGTATCTTTGGTACGAATTTGTGAAGGGGTCTGGGACATTCCATTTTATTTACAGGTGTGAGCCCTATAACGAGTGAAAATGAAAATTTTCACTCAAAATTCACTCCAATATCACTCTAAATTCGCTTTTTTTTATTCACTCTTTTAGGAGTAAATATTATCACTCGATTTTTTTAGAGAGTATAATGTGATTTTTTCATTGCGTTAGGATGTTACTGATGATGAATCTTTATTTGCTGTTACTTATATAGATAATAAAAAATTTGGCACACGGGATTAATGTGATGTGTAGGTGTGATTTTTTTAAAATCAAAATTAATATATGTAGATGAAATAGTAATGGAATTTTTTTAATGACTAGTTGTGTAATGATATGTTGACAGTGAAATTTTTTCCCCTTTTCCTCATTTTTCTTTTTTCGTTTTTCTTTTCTTTTTGAAAAGTAATCCGAGTATTGATGGGCTGGTACCCTCACTGATTTCATTATCAGTTGTAATAGTAATGATTGTTTTTATTCAGTGTTGAGCAGTGTTGCCATGTTGACAGGATATTTTTTATCTCCTTTTTCTTTTCGTTTTTGTAAAAGCAATTTCAGAATTGATTGGGCTGGTACCCTCATAGATTGATCACTTCTTGTGATTTACCACATGTGACCACTGTAATATTTGTTCTTTTTTATGTCATGTCGTTATATCATTGTTTGTACAGAGCACCGAAATAATCTGTCTGTTTTTATAACTATGATTGTAAAACATGTGCAATTCAGCCTTTGGCTGCCAGACGTGATTTTTAATAAAACCTGTTCAAAAAAAAAAATAGATATCTCAGCCAGAATTTAACACACACACACAAAGAAAAAATGACGCTTGAAGAGTATAATGATGGAGATTTTTTTTTTCAGAACTTAAGGAATTTCAAAATATAGAGCCAGTGTACATAAATGTATTCTGAGCTAAAGGTTCTCAAAAGGGGTAGATGAAACTCAGACCGCCTAGTAGGATGATCATGAAACCATTGATTTCGTGGAAACATTGAATTAAAACTATTGGGGAGAACATTTGTGTTGTAGATGAACATGAATTGACCCAGTTGAAAAAGAAACAAATCTTTATTTTTTTTTAAATCTTATATTTTTGATGAATAATGAATCTTAGTGGCGAAACCCCAAAGATGATACGAAGTAGGGCCTACTTTTTTGCAGTAACAATAATTCATCTAATAAAATTTGATGGGCGCTGCCCCATGCTAAAATTTCGTATTTGAGATAAGGTAATATGATGTTAACAAAGACGACGTTGGAATGTGATACCAATATTACGCGTAATCATTTTACTTATTTTAAAAACATGAGGCCTCCACGAAAGTTTTTCATCTAGTGTGATACCAAGAAATTTTACATAGGATACACGATCTAATCGAGTATCATAAAAATGATATCCGTGCTTAGTATTTATAAGGATTTACTAAAAAGTGTATACTTAATTTTCTGAAGGTTTTATGAAGATCTTATCCACTGAGTTACTTTTTTTTCAAATCAGAGTTGACGGTGTCTACGAGAGTAACTAGGTTTTGATGAGAAAAGAAAACATTTGAATCATCATCAAAATGCATAAATGAGAATATGTCAGATGATTTGCAGAAGTCGTTGATATAAACTTTAAAGGTGTCTTACCTGTCACGTTCCGTAATTCGTTTACCCCAAAAAGTGCAATCCATGCCAACAACACTAGATGTGCCAACGAGATATGTTTACCTTTTTACGGATATAAGTTCTCAAAGACTACAATAAGATACACAGGAGCAAAATGCTGTAATGAGTTGCCAACTTCTATTAAAGAGAGTCCAACACTGTCATCTTTTAAACGTAAATATGAAATGTTATTAATACAAAGTGCAATTGAGTAATCATTGTAATAATTTTGCCACTTTTTTCCTTTTTTTAATCGCTGTAATGTTTCTTAAATTGTAATTTGTTGTTTTTGCTCCTTAATGTATATTTGATGGAAATTGCGAACTATTTATTGCTTGTAAGGGAATCGGCCTCGATAGACTTCATACGGCCTTTACTGATCCCTCACGTGCTATGTTTGTATATATTTTTCTCTTCTGTTTTATTGTGAACGTGACGTTTTCTTTTTAGTATGTGAAATAAATTTGAATTGAATTGAATTAAATTATAAAAAGTTAAGGACCTAATTTATATTACCCTGAGGGACACCACATTTGATAATTGAAACTTGAGTTATTCTCGTTCAGAGAATTATTGTTTTTCGGTTCTCCTGAACTACTCCAAGGCCTTCTCCCATAGTGCCATAATGTGAAAATTTATGGATTAAAATTTCTTTATTCAAAGCTGTTGATTTAAAGCTATTATAACTCGAGATGAATAACATTTTCCTTTGTTTATTTTTCTCCTTATTTTTCTTCTTCGCACTCTCAATCTCTTCTTTATCTTTTATTTTTAATTCTATGTTTTTTTTCTCTCTCTATTAGTCTACCGCTTTTACCCTTTTTACTTTTCATTCATAAAGATTCCATTTTGGGATATATTATGCCATATTTCTGTCTGTTTCCTGTCAATTCATGTTACATGTAGTTTACTATTTATAGCTGTTTTTCATTTTCTTATCTCTATTAAATTCTGTCTATCCCATCGCCATTGGCTTCACACCTTTTACATACTCTCTATAAAAATCGAGTGAAATTATTCACTCTTGAAGGAGTGAATACAAACAAGAGTGAATTTATAGTGAAATTGGAGAGAATTTCGAGTGAAAATGTTCATTTTTCACTCGTTTTGGAGTGACCTCAGGGATCACTCGAAGATTTTGGAGTGATCATTGAGGAATTAGTGGAGGCGTATAGCTCACTCTCGGGTATTTACAATGTAGTGCATGTTTCACAATTGTAAATACCCTCGAGTGCACTATACGCCTTCACTAACGCACTCTATCTTGTGCATCATTTGTATACCTTCGAGCCGTGCAATAGACCCATGCCAGGGGCCTATTGCATGGCTGTCACTCTCAATGAGTTTGATAGGTATTTTCTATTGAATGTCATGTGACATGTTCTTGACCAATCACAATTCGACACCATTCTAAGGTGTTGTATAAGTAGCATGCCGAACATCCCAATTGTTAACTCATTCGGTTATTTGTTTCAAAATTATTCAAATCAGAGAGAGGTTGGCATGGCCAAAGTCACATCGTGCAGAACTCTACGGAGCAGTGGAGTTCTGGGACTGTATCATGGCCACCATGACGACGAAAGATATAAGGGAGGGAAAAAAAGGAATCGCTTTTAGTGTAGTCTGGGTTTCAAATTGGCAACTTCGCTCGGTTGGCTGGGTAAGCACTATTTGGGCACCCGTCCCGCTTCATCATGAATATTCATCAGGCAGTAAGATACTGTATTATAAAATGGGTTCAAGAATGTAGCCAATTGGAAGTGCTGAAATGAGTCACGTGCGCGTGCATTAATTTCTTCAGGTATGCACTAAGAAGAGTCTCTCTTCCACCTCCCTGGCCTGACGTACGTCACAATGTTTACACCAGCAGTGCGCACTCAATCAGTTGTTACAAGTGCGTCACGCGCTGCTATACGCGCTGTCAATCCTGTAAACAACTTCTAGTTCGGGCCGCGGGCTGCCACAACAGCCGGCGGCCTTTCTTGTGCATAACAGTACGTGGCGTACGTATACTCTACGTACAGTACTTATGTGCGGGATTTCCGAGTGCGACGTGCGTAAATGTTTGGGACGAACATCTTCGGACATCTTGACTTTTGAGCGAGTGCTACATGTTGCTGACTGGTATTGACCCACAAAGGTACGTGAATAATACTGTTAGTTTTCGACCCATTTTATAAAACAAATGATGCACAGGATTATTTCGTTGCGTTAGTGAAGGTGCGGCGCACTCTCGAGTATTGACAACGGTTGCAAACATGCACTCGGCTGCTCCTCGTGCATGTCGCACCCAAAGAGATTATGCCTATAGAGTAAGTAGTCGCCATACGCGTGCGTACAAATAGTGCGTCCAAAATTGAAGAAGGAGCGCACACTCAGCTCCTGGCAGCGTGTTTTTTTTTTTAGACGGCACAGATTGGGGAAACTAAAAATCTATCGGGGACCCTATCCCTAAACCTAACCCTAATCCTAATCCTAACCCTAACCATCAAACCCTAACCCTAACCCTAACCCTAACCCTAACCCTAACCCCAACCCTAACCCTAACCCTAACCATAACCAAAAACCCTAACCCAACGTTTTTCCCATAGGTTTAACACGCGCCATGCCCCAATCTGTGCCGTCTTAAAAAAAAAAACGCCTCCTGGCACTGGATCTAAGTCTACGTTCAAGTCATATCTTCTCATATCATATCTGGAATGATAAGTTATTCTTCATTACACATTTTCATTTTCAGAATTACAATGTGGTTAATTGTTTAAATATTAGTTTCTACGATGATATCATATCATTGAACCATTTGGTAGATCCAGACCTTTTTTTTTTTTGTTCGCAAAATAAACAGTGGGAACTTGGGTGTAGACTAGACAGTACTTGAGCATTATGACGTTTGTTTCGCGTACATTCCCACTCACGCCATAAAATCAAACAACATCAACACCATTATGACGCTTAAACATGACCATTGTGACGTCACAATAAAACAACGCAAGTCCAGCGCATTAGATCCGTGCAATGGCGGCTCCCACAACGCGAAATGGCAGCTCCCTCGCGCGGCTGCCTCCCCACTGGACTACGCCCTCTTGTGGTATAATCTCTTTGGTCGCACCATTGTCAATACTCTCGAGCGCGCCGCACCTTCACTAAAGCCCGCCGCACACTACACGATTTTGCCCCGATTCACCGGTCTTAAGACCTTAAGACTAGAAGTGTGACGTCACAGTCTTGCCATTTTCTAGTCGCACGACTGGGTCTTAGCGCCAGTCGTAGAGATTTGACATGTTGAATCTCTACGACCAGTCGTGAGCTTTCAGCCATTCACAATGCAGCAAAATGCAAACGCACGCAGTGCGCACTGCGCGCGCTTTACAGTCGGGTCGTATTGACCGATTCGGGTTCGTTGAGGGCAGCAGACATTTTACGGCACAGGGCGCAGCCATGGTGTGTATCAGCCGACCCCCCCCCCCCCCCCCCCCCCCTGCTCTCCCCCACCCCGGGGCAACATGTTTATCACGCACTTGTAACAAAGGTTCGCGCACTAAGCAAGCATTCGCGCACTAAGTACGAGACGCCCATTGGCTAAAGCAGTTTTTCATTCTGCGCGCGTGCTAATGTAGGGAGAGGGGTGGGGGAGTGCGGAGGGGGGGTCTGCTGATACACCCAGTATGGCTGCGCCTATGCTAAAAATACACATAGCGCGTCACAGAATCGGTCAATAGTGTGCGGTGTCCGGTCGTACGACTGGTCTCAAGACCCAGCTTGTCTTAAGACTTTAAGACCAGTCGGATCGTGTAGTGTGCGGTGGCCTTAACACAAATGGCAGAACGCCGGATACGTGCAAAACGTATAGCCGGGAAATGTAAAAATCTCGGAAAATTGCATCAACGGGGAATGTTAAAACGTCTCGCCGGGAGATGGAAAAATGTTCAGTTTTGCCGAGAAATGTAAAAACGCTGCCGGGAAATGAAAAAATTATGTATTTTCACGGTATTACGGATACATGTAGATGATGCTTACCGGTTGGCTGGTCAGAGAGATTTGGAGAAGTTCATTGGCTGTAGAGGGAGACTGGAAGAGTACATTTTACTGAAGGGGTGTTTCCCTATTACCACTTTGTATACATTATATGGTAGAGACCCGGATCGAATAAGCGGTGGGGGATCTTATCGGCGGTGAGGCAAAAATCCCGCCGATTCGATCCGGGGGATCGCGTGTCCGCCGATAAGTTCCGGCGGAACTTATCGACTGGCCGAAAGATCGCCTGTGCATGTGACACCAGCATTTACACCACTCACAGAACTCTGTGGCACCAATAATTCGTGGCGGAGGCATAAAAACGTAGTCTAGGTGCTTTGTGTCACAGGCGCGCAGTGCACCTTTCCGCTCATGCATGCACTTGTACTGCACTGCGCGGCTAGGGATTGACCAACGTAATAATAATACACGTGTATACAAAGCTAAGACTAGAATCGTTTATAGCTGCTGCACACGTACATTATGCATTGTACGTACGTAGGTCTAGTCTGACGTCTACACACTGATCAGCTGAATACTAAGTACCCGTACTGCGAGGAGCTAATGTGAATTTTAGTTGTTGTGTCTTCGGTAGTTTCTGATTCTAAAGGAAAAAATTGATCCCATGTCGACATGCCGTTTTGCTGTCGGTGAGTTGATCTAACCGTTAAACCGTACGCCTACGGCCCTAGATACAAATAGTAACAGGACTTACGATGTACCTGCATAAAAAATAGGCCTACTTGCATAGAGTACATGTACGTGTTGTAGGCCTGTGTAGGCATCCATGCCCGCAATGGCAATGCGTGCCATACAGAATGAAAGAGGACGTCAGGCAGTTAGCTGACAATACTGTAGCATTAAGTGTAATGTCTGTATGTAGGGGACGGCAAGTCCAATCTATTTACGGGCGGGGGGGGGGGGGATACTAGTAGTTGCTGTAGACTCTACATTGTGCTATACTGTATGAATTGCCGTTATAATTCATGTAAGCATTGTTGGCTTCTCTTTTGCTCTATCTTTGGTTGAGTCTATGAGTATGACAGCCTAGCCGGCCCGACAGAAACCGTGCGAAGCATGGGTTCCTGTCCGCCAGAACCTGTGTAACGTTTACACTTTATACAGCGACGAGGCTGTATATTGTTAATACACTTGTCAATGTAATGACTCACCCCACTACCCCCGGACAATTCCAATGGGTGCGTCATTTCCTCGTTTGGTCCGTCAAATTTGTGACCCAGGTGTGCGTCATTTTACCAGCTATGTCCGTCAAATTTTTGACCGAGAGGTGCGTCAAAATCCCATCATTGTCGTCAAAATTTTGACCGAGGGGTGCGTCATGGTACGTCACTTGGCTATGGAAAATAACACGCATTATTCTGAACCGAGGGGTGCGTCATGGTATGCACTTGGCTATGGAAAACTGCACGCATTTTTGCACGCTACCAGTACCATACCATACCGGATACACGTACGTACCGCGAGTGAATTTACAGTGAGCGCTTTCCCGCGGCAAGTGAAAATCAAAGTCGGGAAGCGTTTTGGAGTAGGCCTAAGAGGGAAAAATGCTTGCCCGAATCTGGCAAGCAAATGATTTAAAAGCCACCCTTTCTCCTTACATTTTCTTTCCAACAAACTCATGAAATCACGCATACTCAATCTCAAGCCAGACGGACTGTTTAGCGATATAACGATTTCAACCTCACAGTACTAAATAGTAAAATCAAAGATCGTATACGGAATTCCGTATACGATCTTTGGTACCGTTGCGTGGTGCGTACTGCGCGTACCTGCTGTAGCAGGCAAGTCGAGTGTTAGTGGTGCGCATAGAGATGTATACTAATATATACTAGAGCGCGGACTGCGTGTGGCGCGTACGCAGTGCTCGTGTGCCGAGATGAAGAGGCCGCGCGCCATCTTTGTCCGGGCAAAAACAAACATCGCGTCCGGGCAGCGCAGTAGTGGTGGACACGTGAACACGTATACATAAGCGCTCAAACACGTGTTGGCTTTCAGCAAGATGAGGGGGTCGGAGATGAGAGAAGGAAACAACTCAAAAATTTAAGTTGCTAGCAATCTCTATTATGAGTGGTAAAGAAAATGAAAATTAAACAAAATTTTACTTTATTCTCCACGAGGTAATGCTTTCAAGCCGACCAACACGACCATGGCCCATGCAATACAAAGGGTTTTCTTGGTCTCTAGACAGCCGGGTGCCCCTTGTGATACAGTATACTGCGTCAATTTTTGTATTTTTTTTTTGCAATTATATTTTTTCTGTATGAGGGGACTGCATTCTATAGTTCTATCTGTGTATTCATTGAATTTCTATTTTTTTTTTCTTTTTGTGGAAATGAAATAAATCATTTTTATAAGTACGTGTAGGCATATTGGTTCCATGACATATCAAGTTCAAGCTCGAAATGCTAATGTTGAAGCTTACATAAACCCTAACCCAAATCATAACACCTAACCCTCATCCTAATCCTCACTTTGCCTTGAACCAAAAGACCAATCAGACCCATGATGCTAATTCTATTTTCAGAAAGATATCAATGCCGGAGCATAATATGTCCTGTCACCAGGCATATAATACGTATTCTATATAAGCTTTTCCCACACTATCACCATAGTAAAATTAACTGCTGGTATAGCAAAGGGTGGAGGAACAATTCTTTTTTTTTTTGGGGGGGGGGGGCCTCAAGGGTCAAATAGGGCACTTAGAAAAGAGCGCTTTTTAAACTTAAAAAGGGGGAGGGTTTTTTTTTTTTTGAAATGGGGCAAATGCCCTCCCCCGCTCCGCCGACCTTACAATATAGTTATGTACTCTATAGTAGCAATAGATCGAGAATGGCTGAGGGAGGGCGGAGTGCCCCCTGACAAATGTTGCAAGACCTTTTCTTTTCTTTTTCTTTTCTTTTTTGTTGTTGTCTTGAATCAATCTGTTTAACACACACTACAAATGTAATTTTAGTTACTTGTGAAAGGAAACTCCGCTCCCCTTCTTTTCTCCTGTTTCTTCATCCAAAAGCAGCACATGAACCAGGCATTTTGCAATATAGATCCATGCTACTTTAAGTAGAATTTGCGAATTTAAGAACATTTTCGATTTCCAAACTCCGATGGAGACCTTGACACAGATGCTAGCCTACTGCCGTTGCATCCCGTCGTCGATCTCCCTGCATGCTCCGCTAGCGCTATACGTTATCGGTACGGTCGCTAGTCGAAATTTGCCCGGACCAAAATGGCGAACGCCTCCTTCTATCGGTCACAGGGATTTTACGGAGTCCGCCTTCTAGTGTTCTTAGTATATATCTCTATGGTGGTGCGCGACTCGCTCGCTAACGCTGTGCAATTCGCAAGTGAGCAGCGTGCTCGTTATTCCTCATCGAACGTACATCGTCCATGTGTTGCATTCAACCGGACTAGAAATGGCCGCGCACATACAGCGCATCTATCTGCAGACAAGTCATGGCCAGCTAGCTGGTGACTATGGATTGCATGCACATACATTCGGAATATCGTACGTAGCAGCAGAGTGATGTACATGTACATGTACGGTGAATGACGGTACGGTGCTTACAGGGCCAGGGTAAGTTAGTAAGGGAAACTTGCCGAAACTTTGACAAATTGTGTTTACGAACCGAAAGAAAATGAAATTGCGTGAATAAAGCGTATGCAAAAATCCTTTCAGTATTTACGGGGTGCGTCAAATGTACCGAGGATGTCCGTCAAGAAAGTGACCTAGTAGGTGTTCGTCAAAAACCCCGTGTTGTCCGTCAAAAAAAGTGACTGTGGTGTTCGTCAAAAACCCCGTGTGGTCCGTCAAAAAGTGACTGTGGGGGTGCGTCAAAAACCCCGTGTGGTCAGTCAAAAAATGACCATGACGCACCCATGTCCGGGGGTAGTGGGGTGCGTCATTACATTGACAAGTGCATTAAATGACAGCCGAAATCCCGAATTTAGGGGTCTAACGTTACAGTTATAGTACTGTTTACTATCCTACATTCCTAGCACTCCTGCAAATGGCTTTGTTATGTTAGAAACCATCTTTTCCCATTTCTAACAGTAACACTTTTTTATCAAGAGTAAGATTTGGTAATATCTTAAAGGAATAGAGCCTAGCGTCTTACGGTCTACTATCTATCCTATCCAAACTCTAATGAAAGCTTGGAAAATCGCCGTACCAAGTTCCGATTGAAGTACACAATATTACCCTATCAAAAATGTAAGAGACCCGGTTCAACACGGCGACAAACAGGGCTGGGTCCCAACGTTCTAGAGATGTCATCATTCAACAAGACATGTTACCAATACCAGCAGTCATTCTACCCAAGGACAACCAGAGAATGGAACTTCTTACTACCAGAGACAAGAAGTATTACTATTACCAACTTAAAGAATTTCAAAATTATGCTTGACGCAATCAATGTAGAAGAGCTGGTCAAAGAAGCTCATTTCAAAATTTAAAATCTTATGAAATAAATCCGTTCACACCGACTGCGCGGGATTACAGCCTTTGTAGCAGGCATTGATTGCGCAGAACCCAATCAGAACCACAACCTGAACCAGAATTTCCACTGCTGATCGACATCACATCCGATTCGCCCGTTTTTGGTGTAATAAAGTACACATTTCTTCGACTTCCTAGTGATGTATGTTGAGGGTAATATCATTACCCATGCGAGAAAAATGGAAATATGTTGAATTTTCTTTCTTCTTTCTTTAAATCGTTGTACTCATGTGACATCACAAGCTATAGTCTTTTCATCCAGCCGTGACTGAGCAGAAACTTAAAAAATTCATAACTTTTGAACGGATTGTCCGATTTTGCTCAAATTCTCACTGATGTGTTCTACTAATATTGCTGCATTCACTCAACATACGTGTCCATGAAGGTGAACTTGTCCTTTAACGTACATTAAATCTAAATTGCACTCCGAAAGAGGCGTAAAGTCTAAAGATATTGATAAGTCCCGACAATCATTGACATCGTGAATTCGCTTCTGGACTGACGCATAGCTCATGGCAACCCGTGTCAAAAATAATGAAGGACTGTAAATTATGCCTGATCTTGTCGATTTCGACCCCAGTTTGAGCCTACATCAAGTTCTTAGCAATATAAGACCATTATTAGATTGGCGATACAGTCACCGTGCATCCTCTGTTCTCTCTCCCTCTCATCTATTTTCCGTTTTTTCTGATACTAGTAGTTGCAGGCCTCCTCCGCAGGATCTCGGGTTGAAGTGATTTCAAGGTTCAGCACGTACGAGTCAAGCAAACATGGCAACAGGAATAGGGCAAGGACTGGTAGGTATTAGACATTTGATTTTTGTCTCCCCCCCCCCCCCCCCCCCTCACAGCCACACACACACACACACACACACATACACACACACATACACACACACACACACACATCCACCATCATGCGGAGACGTTAATGTTCTGCTGTAATACGTGAAGCCCAAACGGTTGCAAAGACAAAGAGAGAAAAAAAGTGAGCATGACTTGTGTGATAATCTGCACTTTGTATGGTATATACAGCTGTAGGCCTAATGTATTTTGTTTGACGGTGAGTGTGTGGGGTGATTTTTTTCGTGCGGTAGGGGCCCTATTTGCATATGAAAGCAAGCAAACAAATAAACAAATAAACCGAGCCTTAGTGCTTCACAATAGTTCTTTAATGTGAGTTAGCCGTTAAAAAAAAGAACCAACGTAAAAATGTTAGATCATGATAATCTATGTTAGATATACAAAATGTCAACAATAACTTTATCAAAATCGTTTTTAGAATAAACCGCCAACAGTAAGTAAGTTTTATCGAGAAAATAAGTGGTGTCTCCATTATATTTGCGGCATTAAAAAAAAAAAAAAAAAAAAAAAAAAGGTGTACCGAAGTCTATGATAGGAGCATGCTCGATCGTGGTTGCTACGTATTCTTTTTTTTTTCTTTTTTTATAATTGATTATCGATAATTGACAAATAGGGCAACAGCAGTACTCATAGATCTTCTGCACTATAGAGTGAAGCTTGTTAGAAAGTACGATTTTAGGGCACGATTGATCGTCACGAAACGTTCTACCTACCCACAATGCTGAACGGAATGGCTCTTCTGGGATAAAAGTCTTGAACTACAATTGAAATCATTCTAAACTGTTGATCTCAAAATACTCAATAGCGTCAGCCAGGTAAGTTTCTTGGTAGATCCTTTCGATGTATTCCAAGCAAATTCCAATGTTTATATTCATGTAGGCCATATGTTTTCCAAAGTTTGGCAGTATCCGTTACTGATCCTTTTCTTCCCAACATGCCCAATGTGGAATTCTCTCCCTGCTACTGTTTTGACTGTTTGTTTGTTTATTCATTTTAAGAGTTAGACTTGCGAAGAATGTTAAGACAGGGAGACAGTTAAGTGATCATCCCATTATCATGTTTCTTCTCCTTCCGTAGAAGCCGAAAACGATCGGCTTCTTCTTTGCAGCTTGCGGTTTCCTGTCGTTGGCCTACTACCACCGAGCACTCCATTATGACTTGCACTCGACAGACATGACAGATCGTGAACTTTCGTCGGCTCGTCTCGGCGAGTACATAATCCCGACCGTCCAGGGGGACCGGGAATCTGGGAAGAGGTCTCCGTTTGCTTGGGGAAATAATCAGCAGAGACGTTACTCAGTCAACAAGATACCTCGGACTGAATTCGTTATGGGCGAGCAAATAGGAGGAGACGGTCGTTCTGACGTCACAGGCGGGATTCGATCACGACTTGGCTTGAAAAACACCCCGAATCGCTCCATGTACCAATCGTTGGCTAATCGCACATCACTAATGCATAGAAAGATAAGTCATGGTAGGAACGTCATCGAGGAACTCAAATCCCTTGAGAGGACACTTGATGCTGATTTATTGAGAAGAGAGGCGTTGGAGGGACTGCCGCTAAATGCATCTCTTCACGTAAACGATGCCGACTTCCAAGGATTGCTGCGGAAAATCCGCGAAGAACTCGCGGATATGGCAGCTATTTCAAGCCGGAAACCGTTGCTGACATACAACCGTTCGGCGCTCCCTAGAAATCTGACTCGTCTTGGTCGAATGGTATGTCATACAATACTTTCCTCATCACCAACCCATCATCTACAGGTATGGTCTGCCGAGTCTATGCTCATAGCATGAGTGTATAGCCAACCCAATATCCATTAGTATATGATTCCCAAAGTGCATGAATGTAGTGCGAAGCGATTTCTTGCAACTAAAAACAGTATTTGCAGGCTTCTACGACGCTTTCCTTCCGGGAATTGGCTGTGCCATGTATGACATCTATGGCGCATACTCCATTTTACGAAGATAGCAATTTGTCTCTGTCGATGCAATGCTGCACACTGGCACTGGTTTGACGGTCTCTGACCAGTAAAAATCACTGTCTGACCAGTAACTTTATTTCAGAAATGGACCAATAAAAACATAGAAAAACTGGGTAAAGAGGAGTCCGACAGACAGGTATAGGACCAGTAGAAAAAAATGGGTTAGTGTGCAGCCCTGCTAAATGTTTCAACACGTCATCCTCCAGGAAAGCTATCACGCATAGTTCTCATCAGGTTATGAGATTGCAATATATACTAAACAGATTCAAGTATTTTCTTCAACTTCCGTCAATGGTTTGCCTTATTCGAACGTTGAATTGCATTTTTGGAAATCTCCCTTATTACAAAAGTGACCTGTCAGAAATGCTATCACCAGATAATATTTCCCAATGCTTCTTCCCTGCAATCATGTGTCTTCCTTTGAACATGAGTGATTAGAGTTTCTTGTGTGTGTGTGTTTTTTTTTTAAAGTTTTTTTTTTGACTGTTTTACCCTTGATGGTAGTGATTTTGGCGAAAAAAAAAAGTACATGAGAGACAAAAACAGGAAAACAAATTATGAATTTTATATGTGTCTACCACCAGCTGACCACACCAGTTTCATTTTAGAGTTACATCTCCTACAAATTTGTAACTCTTTCTCTCCCTTTTCCCCTTCACTGAATTTTGACACTCGTTGCTCTTCTATGACCCCATTATTTCAACCCTGACACATTCAGATTTTTCGAATGGTGCCGAAAAGGTTTTTACCCGACCACCGAAGTCCGTGTTTCTACTCATCCACGGATGACCTGGGACTGGTGTGTCTGCCTTACTTCTTTCTCGCCGGATTTCCGAAGTGCGCCACCACCGATCTGTACAAGAAACTTTTAAGTCACCCAGACATCGTTGAGACGTGGAAAGAGCCACACTGGTGGACGCGTACGACATTCACGAGTATGGAAAGATAACAGGCTGTTTACACTTTGGCACTCGGTATAAAGATATATTGTCGGGATGGGCAAATGTAAATTTTACTAGGTACTCTGTTATACAATGAACTAATATAGCTGTGAAGTAATAATTGTAAAGGAGTAAAAAGAGAATGAATTAACCGTCGATTATATAGATTAGGAGTAGCAGAATAGATTAAAGGGAAATTTCATCTTAATAATTATACATGTGGATTAAGTGAATGCAGCAATATCAGTAGAACACATCGGTGGAAGTTTGTGGGAAATCGGGCAATTCATATAAAAGTTATGAATTTTTGAAGTTTCTGCGCCATCACTGCTGGATGGGAAAACAACTACAGTTCATGATGTCACATCCGCAGAACGATATATGGAAAATGTACAGAGAATTCCACTTTTTTTTAAAAGAGTACACATTTTCTTGACTTGTTACTAGTGTTTATTAAGGGCAATATCATTTCACCTGTATCTTGAGAGAGGCAAGTCAAGTGCTCTTATGTGAGAGAGGTAAAAATAGGTTGATATTTCTTCATTATTTTCTGTATATCGTTCTACACATGTGACATCACACCTGTATTAATCTTCTTCTCATCCATCAATCAACAGTGAAATTTGAAAAATTCATAACTTTTAAATTGATTGACAGATTTTCCTCTAACGTTCGCTAATGTATTCTACTAATATTGCTGCATTCTCTCGATCCTTACGTTTATTAAGGTGAACTTGTTAGACCTGTAACATCCTTGTGAAAATTATTTGATTTTTCTCTCCCTCCCCTCTGTACTGTCTCTATTCACTATTTCGCTCCTTCTCCCTTCATCTATCTATATTTCCCCTTTTCTATCTCTCTCCCTCTATTTTTCAATCCAGGAGCAAGTGTAACCCACTACTTTGGCCATCAGAGAAATTTAATCAAAGAAATGAGAAAAAGTGGGAACAAGCGGCTTATAACACGTGAGTTCCTGAATATCATACCAATTCTTTGGTCTGAAGTATGTAAAAATGTCTATTATTGAAAGACAACAGTCGCAGATACGGTAACCACTCTGTCAATATTGACAATTATCTCACTTTTGTTACCTAAGCAACTTTCTTACCTCAGCAACCATTGAAAGTTTTCAATTATTGTTTCTCTGTACGAATTTACATGCATTATTTTCGTCACTGAAGAAAGTGAAATGTATGTTTACCAGTATATGATATTTCATCGTGGAAAAACGAAATAAATTTGAACTGAACTGTGCTGAGCTGACCTGAACTGAACCACAACTTACATCTTACATTCCATCTCTGCTCATCTTTGGAATGACGAAACTGCTCTCCTATCGGCAATAGTGAACAATGGTGAATGTTGGTTTGTCTCCACCTGTTTCGAAATCTATGTGAACATGTTAGTATACTAATGATGCACAGGATAGAGTGTGTTAGTGAAGGTGCGGCGCGCTCAAGAGTATTGACAATGGTGCGACATGCACGAGGCGCAGCCGAGTGCATGTTTGCAACCGTTGTCAATACTCGAGAGTGAGCCGCACCTTCACTAACGCCACGAAATAATCCTGTGCATCATTAGTTTTATAAAATGGGTCGAAAACTAACAGCATTATTCACGTACCTTTGTGGGTCAATACCAGTCAGCTACATGTAGCACTCGCTCAAAAGTCAAGATGTCCGAAGATGTTCGTCCCAAACATTTACGCACGTCGCACTCGGAAATCCCGCACACTGATAAGTACTGTACGTACGCATAAGAGTATACGTACGCCACGTACTGTTATGCACAAGAAAGGCCGCCGGCTGTTGTGGCAGCCCGCGGCCCGAACTAGAAGTTGTTTACAGGATTGACAGCGCGTATAGTAGCGTGTGACGCACTTGTAACAACTGATTGAGTGCGCACTGCTAGTGTAAAACATTGTGACGTACGTCAGGCCAGGGAGGTGGAAGAGAGACTCTTCTTAGTGCTTACCTGAAGAAAATAATGCACGCACACGTGACTCATTTCAGCGCTTCCAATTGGCTACATTCTTGAACCCATTTTATAATCAGCATCACTGCGTAGGGGCGGTTGAAGCAGAGTGCATTAACTAGGGTGTCGCGTCCCGTTTCTGCGTGCTTGAACTAAAGTGCGCACACCAGAGCTACCTATAGTCTTACGCATTCTGCGTGAGACTCAAGCATTTAGGGTCTGTCTCACGATCTCACGCATGGCAACCATTTTTCTCACGCTTCGGGTGAAGTCTGCACTTTGGGCCAAAAATAAGGAGCATAGCTCAAAGGATTAAAGTGATAGTTGAAATTGAAGGTATATTACAACCATTCTCTTATGTCTTTCGAAATTAGTTTAAAAAAATAGTCACTTAAGTATGCACCAGATCGCATCATTAAGTAGGGTAGAGCTAATACCGGTAATCTAAAAAAGCTCCCTACCATGGGAGGGGGGACACCCCCTCGTTCGCGCGCGCATGCGCGCGAGCGCCGAGACGCCCAGTCATGAAGATCTCACTCATAAAAGTTTTTTGAACTTGGCATCTCTGGCACACATGTGGGCATTGGTGGGAAGTGTTCTTCGAAAGAAATGCAGAAAGGAATGCATCCATCGCTCCAAACTTCGATTTGACAAACTTTTCCATTGGTCTAGTACATCTAAAAAACACAAATCATAAACGAAAAAAAATATATTTGTTATTGTAAATTTCCTTAGATTTGCCTGCGGGCTGCCATAGTAAATGATGAACAAATAAGATAGATAAACAGAGACATCTTCTGATCACCTTTTGCCCATTGAAGAATGTCAGTATAGCCAATGAGGTATGTGTGATACCTCCTTGGCATAGCAAACGGCAATTCCACCGACAGTACAATAACATGTGAGAAAGGTCAGTTGATTGACACTCTCGTGTTTATCGTCGTATTGTGCATCCCCATGTCGAAATTTTATTATTATATGTTATGTATATTACAATGAAAGAGAGAAAATTTTATTACGTATTTATTTGTTGTCTATAAATATTTACTTATTTATTCATCGATTCTTTCATTTGTATATATTGTCTCTATCTATCTATCTATGTTTCTGTTTATCTATTTTTCATTCTTATAATTTTGCAGTTGATGCTTCGGCGAGTACATTGTGGGATACAGCCTACTCCATAGGCAAGTTTTCCCTGCGCGCTCCTCTTCCGTTCACGCACGCTGACGTCATGCGCGCACTTCTTCCCGATTCGCGTTTCGTTGTTCTGCTACGCTCACCGTCTGAGCGGCTTTACTCGGACTACATGGCATTTGACAGATTTTGGCGCGGGGAAAAATCGCCGGAGGACTTCCACCGCCGCCTTATACTGTGCATTGAGGACTTCCAGCAATGCATAGAACAGTTCTCTTTCAGGACATGTACTCAAATAATCTCCCAATTGGTAAGTTATCATACACAGAAAACAGTAGGGCCTAAATGTCGACAAACTTCAGAGCTGGACTTTCATTGAGCAGGTTATTAATAAATTGGAGATCATGGGCTTCAGTGTGAACATTTGGTAAGAGTACGTTCACATCGCATGTGATATTGATCATAATGTACATGAAGATGGATGTAAATGGTCACATAATTAAAAAACAAAAGACAAACAAATCGATACATGTATATGGAAAAACATGGTTCCCTCCGAAACGTGAAACAACCTTCAAAAGTACCTTTAGATGACACATGCAGGAAGAAAATCATTTGCTTTGTATTTACATACTATTATTTCTTTGTCCTGCCACGCAATCCATCTAATTCGTGACATAATATGGAAGCAAGCTCTTAATACCATGATACAGGTTATGTCACATTATCCATTGCATACCAGAGGCTGAATGTGGGCCTTTATTCTGTCTACATCCGACAATGGTTGGAGCGATTTCCACGCGAACAGTTCCACATTCTGCGAACGGAGGACTGGGCCAAAGACCCCGCGAAAGAACTGACTCAAATCTTCGCATTTCTCGGTCTATGTACGTGCAAGTTACGCCTTGGTATGGTATGGCATGGTTTGGTATGGCATTTGGTATGGCATTTGTTTTATTATATGATACCTTGATAGTTGCGTAAAACAGGCCCCTGCCAATGGATGGCCCTACTCAGCGATGACGACATAGCAAAGATCTAATTCACAGGAACATGTGACTTGCTACGACTGGAAAAATACAATAAAAGAGTGAGATATTCTGAAATGGTAAGAATAAACATAAGCAGGCAAATACATTAAACATTTAAACATTTCGTGCAAAGTGAAAAGGATGCGATTACTCCCTAACAAAAATCGCGTGAAAATATTCACTCTTAAAGGAGTGAATACAAAAAAAGAGTGAATTTAGAGTGAAATTGGAGTGAATTTTGAGTGAAAATGTTCATTTTCACTCATTTTGGAGTGACTTCAAGGATCACTAGAAGATTTTGGCGTGAAAATGAACATTTTTACTCAAAATTCACTCCAATTGCACTCTAAATTCACCCTCTTTTGTATTCACTCCTTTAAAAGTGAATATTTTCACTCGATTTTTTTTAGAGAGTACAATCGTGTGAAATAAGTAGATGTAATTGCAATTAGATAAAAAATCTCAAAATTTCAAATCGGATTCCTCTGAAGTGTAAAAAACCAAACTTATACGGATGCTGTGGATAGAGCGGGGAAGTATATGATCTTAACATCTTGTCTATGGCTGTTTCCCGTTCGTATTGCAAAATCATGGCTGCAAGTAGGCCCCAGTGCAAAACACAAGCAAAACAAGCTTACGCGTACACGTACACACACACGCACATACACAAACGCTTTCTCTCCTTACAATATACATGTATGCCTGTGCGCCAAGCTACTCGTAGAACGAGATTATTTAGACACTAAGAAGGACTTCATATCAAAATCATTTGCCTTTCTTCTTTCTTTTATTCTGTTATCTCCTGTGCCACAACAATACTTGCTTTCGCATTTTTGTTTTGTTATACAAACTATACATTTCAAGCAATAAAATGCAGAAAAGGAGAATATGTATTGTATGTATAAAGTGCTATGCAAGAGGGAGAAAATGCCTTGCTATTTTACTTTCATATTTGACTTCTTATTTTGTACGTCACTTCTTTTTTTCAGACCCTCTCCCGTCATCCGTCCTGAAAAATGTTACAGCGCAGGGAAGAGAAAACATGAGGAGGGACCCGGATGTCTTGCTCGGACAAATGTTGCCGGAATCCAAGCGGCTCTTAGACGCGTTTTACCAGCCGTTCAATGAGGACCTCGCCAGACTGCTCGGAAACGACGACTATTTGTGGCGAACCGCATGACGTTGGAATGGCTCATCCTGGATTTGCGCACCATTTTTCAAATGCCCGTGCTCACAATGTATATCATTCAATTGCCCAGCTTCAGATCTGAAACTGTAAAGCAAGACTTCCTGCTTCAACAAAATGTTGTGAAATCATGGCGGCTATTAGAGAGCTTCTGTTTGTTTTTCTACCAGTCAATAAATCGATTTGTTGGATCAGGGGCGGATCCAGGGAGAACCGCAACCGGCGCACGCCCCCCCCCCCTTTATTTTTTGTTGAAACAAAAGAAATAAAAAGAAAAAAATGGGGGAGGGGTGCGTGCGCCCCCCTTTAACTTTGTAAACGCGCCCCCTCTTTACGGAATTCCTGGATCCGTCCCTGTGGATAATGATTATATGTGTTGAGTCCGTAGAGGTGTGTATAATTGTATATTATGATGGTCATGGGTGGGGGGGGGGGGGGGGGGGCAAGACCAGTAACGAGCAAATGCTGCTAGATTGATACTGCTTGTTTCTTTGGATTCGTCTCACAAGTCATTTACAGAGGGATTGCACGAGTATTTAAATACTGTCTCGCCCCAGTAAATCATAGCAAGATCTAGATCTGCGTCTCTAATTCTACGACGCGGCTATTAGGCGATTTTTTTTTTTTTCTGCACACATGCGCCAAACAGCTTTCTCCATTTTCTAACCCGAGAATAGGCGCGTCTTAAAATGTTTGTAGTCGCAGATCTGAATTCCTCTATATTTTCAAGATTATGTATGTTCTTATGCAAATTCATTTGAAATTAAGGGAGAGATTTTCGCGTTTCAATTGCCAAGAAATCAACCTGCTGTACCCCAGTCCTTAGATGGGCCCAGAGTTCTCATCTAAAAAACGTTGTTATAGAGGTAGATAGGCTTCTTCACTCAAATTTTGCGAGCGTTATGTTAATTCACGCTGAAACAAAATGATCCCTCTGTATTCGACCGAAAGCGTGGGTAACTTGTAGCTGAGGGGTATTCTACAGAGAAATTCACCTCATCAACCGCGCATTGTTAATAAGTACATTGTATTCATCGAACTGGTCTTGCTGTTTTGTTTATGAAAGTTTCCGCTCTTTATTTTGAAATCTTTGATATGACAGATTAAGAGGCCGGGGATAGCTCACTTTAAAAGCAAGTGTGAGACCTTAACAGAGGTCCTACGATGTCACTATAGCTGTGTTGATATTCATGTCCATAATGTATCCTGCAACGTCTTGTATAACATGATGCACATCCATACAGACACGTCCACTCATTACATCAATTGCTTCATGGCCTATAAAGAGACACTCCCACCCCCTCTTCCGTATTCTCCTACAAGTGTTAGATTACCATGCGACGTTTCTCGTTTTATTACGAAAACCCAATCTCTTTGGTAACAAAAAATAAAGGAAAATCATAAAGCATTTACTGTTTAATTCGATAAAGCACAAGTTGACTATTGACCACTCTGAATATAAGGAGAAGAATTATGATTATGAATCAGGTTATTAAAATTCCAATAATCTGCACAGATCAAAAATGTAACAAATATGATAAATTTGTAACAGAAACATGAAGTTCATTATCAAATAAGCATAACCCTTAAGAAAGTCAGATACAAATTAAGTAGCTGGGAGCTAAAACAAAACAAAAACTCTGTAATTGAACAAAAAAATACATAGGAACTGCAAAGGACTCGAATGAAATGAACACTTCTACACACAATCTTTTATTACTTAATCCTACCTTATTAAACACTAACACTGAATAAAAAAAAAAAACAGTCAAAAATTAGGAAATACATCCTCAACCACAGAAAAGTATTTTGTAGACTTGATCGGCTACTACATCCTCGTGATAGGGATTGCAGCTTTAACTCGCCAAGCATTCAAACGGCAAATGTATAAATTTTTGTGCTTGGATTCAATTTCAACTTCATGTTGCCTCGTTCATTGCGAGACATCTTGAGCTGAAGCAAGGAAAAGGAAACCAGGAAAAATAACACTATAGTTACCCACGCCGATGAAAATCGGCAGGGGGTTATGTAAAGGGTTCCGTATGTTTGTTTGTTTGTTTGTTTGTTTGTTTTTTTTTTGTTTTTTTTGTTTGTTTGTTTGTTTGTTTGTTTGTTTGTTTGTATGTTTGTTTGTTTGTTTGTTTGTTTGTTTGTTTGTGTACAAGATAACAAGAGAACGGGTAAACGGATTTGCACGAAATGTTCAGGGAATGTTTGGATAATGACCGGAAAGAATCGATTAGATTTTGGTGATAATCGGTTGACCCTTGCAAATTCTGTGTGACCTTGAAGTTTTGACCCCATGGTATAGTGACCATTCCGAAAATTTCCCGTTTCTCACTTTGCGATTTTCCGCTACCATACGAACACATAAACTCCCCAACGATCCGACTTCGCTGCTCAAATGTTCGTAAGAATTCCGAAATTTACGTTTAGGCCTATTTGAGGGACTATGTCCTTCTAGATTTATGAAAGTTCGTTCTCCGTCATCACAAACTGGCCCGTATTTTGATGATTTTTCAAATTAACATTGATTGTTTTTTTCGTTAGAGGAGCATTTTGCTCGGTCGCAGTCACACTGCACGATATGCGTGCTCAATGTCAATGCGTGTGCAAGGCCGCTGAAAATGCATCGCGCTCTACACTGTTGGTGCAAAATTGCACCGGGGACGTTGCGGCGCTCGTTGGTAGCCGAATACTGGTGCAGTAGACATTTGCATTCAACCCTTGCATTGAATAATTCCCGTAGACACTAATCATAGGGGTAATTGCCTAGGGGGTACGTAAATTTTGTTTTTCTTTTTTGCTTTTGTGGATACCATCAAAGATCGTACACTCATACGACCTTTGATATTTGATGATTTTTCAAATTAACATTGATTGTTTTTTTCGTTGGAGGAGCATTTTGCTCGGTCGCAGTCACACTGCACGATATGCGTGCTCAATGTCAATGCGTGTGCAAGGCCGCTGAAAATGCATCGCGCTCTACACTGTTGGTGCAAAATTGCACCGGGGACGTTGCGGCGCTCGTTGGTGGCCGAATACTGGTGCAGTAGACATTTGCATTCAACCCTTGCATTGAATAATTCCCGTAGACACTATTTCATAGGGGTAATTGCCTAGGGGGTACGTAAATTTTGTTTTTCTTTTTTGCTTTTGTGGATACCATCAAAGATCGTACACTCATACGACCTTTGATATTTGATGATTTTTCAAATTAACATTGATTGTTTTTTTCGTTAGAGGAGCATTTTGCTCGGTCGCAGTCACACTGCACGATATGCGTGCTCAATGTCAATGCGTGTGCAAGGCCGCTGAAAATGCATCGCGCTCTACACTGTTGGTGCAAAATTGCACCGGGGACGTTGCGGCGCTCGTTGGTGGCCGAATACTGGTGCAGTAGACATTTGCATTCAACCCTTGCATTGAATAATTCCCGTAGACACTAATCATAGGGGTAATTGCCTAGGGGGTACGTAAATTTTGTTTTTCTTTTTTGCTTTTGTGGATACCATCAAAGATCGTACACTCATACGACCTTTGATATCATCACACTCTCGGCTTGCTATAATCAAAATATCCCGTAAGAAAACGGCGTATTTCTCGATTTTTAGCGCTTTTTCCGCGACCCGTCGTGTAGACAATACTCTAAAAACTGGACTTAATTCGCGCGCGCTTGGAAAAGTTCCGATTCTGCACTTTTGACGGTGGAATTTGGGATTTTCGATGGATTTTTGGAGGAGACTTAAGGACTTTCCTGTACGTGAATGAGTGTTAATACCGTATGTGTAATGATGTGATTTGCGTGTGATGTGACTGTAGAACCAAAGATCGTACACTTCAGTGTACGATCTTTGGTAGAACTCACTGGCTGGTGATAAAGCACACTGGCAATTAAGTGGCCGAATTCTGGTAGATGACCGAATGCACATTATGTTTACCCCGACTTTGTACTTAGGCGTGGGTCTGCCGCCTTTGACGGCCCCTCTCTAGTTGTTTGTTTGTTTGTTTGTTTTGTTTTTTGTTGTTTTTTGTTGTTGTTGTTTTTTTTTTGGTTTATCTCATCGCCGACGCTCAGTCATTTAAAACAGTTTGATGTCTTCCGACGCAAGATACTGGATGCGGCAGACTTGAACTTCTTGTTACTGCAGAGAAAGATATATGGCATAGCCGCTGGATAGATGGGCATGAAGTAACCATAAAAGTATAGAACCGCGCGGAAACGGCCAACGTTGTAATTTGTCGGAGAAGTGTCTGCGAAAGCGCACATCCGAAAAATCATCGGCACGACGAGTACAATATACATTGAAATCATCATCTTCACGATGCGCACTTCACTCTCCCCAAGATGACGATTAAAGTGAGGTCGAATGCTCCTCGCGAGTATTATCGTCCTCAGTCTCACTGAAAACTTTTTTCTGTTGATCGATTCCTTACCCTCAATGACAGCTGATTCTGGACGAGAACAAGACCGCTGATCGTTGATTACTATCCCGCCACTGTGGGAAGTCCCTACTGTTCCCGAAGAGGATGATGCTACATCCTTGAGAGTGGTCAGTTCCGCAACCTCCAGTCCGTTAGCGCCCGAGACGCGGAAAGGCTCCTGGTGGTGACTGCCGTGCTCCTTGCTTTCTCCAGTGCTTGGTCCAACTCTGCGACTTTGTATTCGCCTTCGACTCTTACCAATGGCTCGCAGCGTCAGTGCGTGCATTATGGGAATGACTACCATGGGCACATACGTGATGCCAAATGCAAGATTGCAGAGAATCGTATAGACTTGAACCAGGAACTGATCGTAGACGCGTGATTCTAGGAATGTGATCAGAAACCAAATGGGTGTGGTAGTGATCACAGCTCCGACCATGATCCCGATCATGATTTTCGCCAGTGTGCTCCGACGAACGCACCACACCCTGAAAGCTGTGTGAGGCCTGGTGAGCAGGAGCCAGCGGTTGATTCCCACTGAACAGAGGCTGTACATCGATATTACATTCGTAGTCTGTAGGAAGGCGAAAGCTGACATGCCCGCCCAGTAGTCGTTGCATAAAAAGGCCGAGATGTAGATAGCATTGACAAGAAGCGACGAGAATAGATTGATGGTAGAAGTATGGACCATAAGGACGTTCATGGAATGAGCTCTAAGGTGCCGATGGACAAAGAATGCAAGGAGAACCAAGCCATTTCCCAGCGTTCCACACACAACCATTGCTACGAAGTACACGAATGCACTTGTTCGGATGTAACCCAGGTCTGGTAGGGTGTGGTCGTAAAGCTGGTACTCCTGCTTCATCTCCGACTCAGTACTCAGAAGAATCTTGGTGACATTTTCCATTGTGCCTACTATAAACAAGGAAGTAACAAGAGCGAAATAAATGTCCGATTCCACGCCTTCTGCATGTGAAACTCTTGGAGGAGACTTACTAAAACTGAGAGCCACCATGGAGCAGCTAAAGCTTCCGCCCTGAATAGCGCTGACAGCGCAATGCGTGTCTGCCGTGGACGCCTCGAGAGAAATGATACAGCGTACATGTTTCAACCAAAACCACCCTGCTGTAAAGAAAGAAGACGCCCCTACTCTTTTAGTTGTCAAGAGACGGAAATGACATGCAATCTCGGCATCATTAATGATCGTAGTCATAACGGTGATAGTATCATTTTTGGTAGTGTTTGCGAAGATAGTTCCAGGGTAATTAACCGATGGAGCTCATGCTTTGTTAGAAATTCAATCTATCATTTTTAACTCTGTGCCATGATTGATAGAGCCAATAACCAGCCAGCGATTATCGCCCTGTCCCTCTCTCTCTCTCTCTCTCCCTCTCTTTCTTTCTCTTTCTCTCTCTCTCTCTCTTTCAGTACTTTTTTCTGTAATTATGTACAAATGATCGTTTCGTGCTGGATATTGCCTCCTTGAATTATCTGAGGTGCATGGAAACGTCATGAATTTTCAAAGATATTTCACGCTGATGATGATATCACCGCCCATCACTTAACCTCATCCATCAATATCAATCGTTTTGCTAACGCCTACTAACCCTGTAATATTACAGAAAGATTATTCTCATACTCTTTTATGCTGCATATAGGCCTACTCTACCCAACCCTATGAGGAAAAGACATGCTGGTGCGCCCTCATTTCCGGGCGAGATTGACAACTGCTGTCGCGCTGCTCTAGCACAATGCCCCCCGCCCCACCTACACATTTTTTTCTCTCTCTCTCTTTAAGGGACTAATATGCTCTAGCATCGTCTTTATTTCCTGAGTTGACAATGCTCTCTTGCTGTGGCAGTGTCAGCGGGATAGTTGTCTCGCGAGATCCGCGCTTTATTGATGTCCTAACCAGAAACTCAAATCAAGGAGAAAGAAAGAAAGAAAAAACTCACAAAAGGAAAGGTAGTTCACACGGTTTTTCAAACAAGTGCGTACACTCTGTTGTTGGTACGAGTTGGTCAAACACTGCGCTGTTAGACCTATTGACATTCACTAGTTTCTTTTCATATAATATGTAAACAAGCAAAATATACCAGATATGTTAGCTGAGATTAATAATCTTCAGATTGTTCGTAAAGATGGCGTCGTCGAACCTCAGTAATGGTAGGCAAAAATGCACCTCCTATAGATTCATTTGAGGGTTCATAAAAATGCAGCTGTTTGAATGATTACAGCCATTTGGAAATCCATCTCTTGAACCTGTTTGGTCCAACATCATAAGTAATGCACGAGAGATTGACAGCACTGCAGTAAAATTGCTACAAAGTGACACAGAGGATGTCCCCGGGACATCCAGAGTACAGTCTGTACGATTCTGAAACCCGAAGGTGAGGAATGAAATGTCCAGCCATGGAAACCTCCAGGATATCCACTTTCAACTACAAGACTGGATGGTTGCCGACTGTTCAATCTCTGCGCAAGAAACCGGAAAATGCTGTCGAATCATCTTCGTCACTTGAGGAAGGGGTATCATGGGATCAACGTTGATTTTCCCTATCCGTTAATCAGATGTTACTCCAACTTAGGTACCAAACCCGACGGTTGACTATTAAACTTAAATACCCACGCCTGGTTGTCCACCACAGACTTGCTTGTCTCCGCTTTAAAAGGTTTGGAAGCACAGAACCCTTCGCTCTGGACATTAGCGACAGGTTGTCTTCAAGGACGTAATGAGCCCACTTCACCATTGACCGAACAGACGGGCGACAACGACTTTGTTGTTCATGCGCCTGTCGGTTGTTTCTCTGGCCTCTGGGACTGCGGATCCTCTAAAAGCTGACAAATCCCCACCAATTTCCCCGACGAGCAGGGCATCTTTGGCGACAATTCACCGACTTATAAATCTCGGCCCCCATACCACCGCATGTTTTCCGCCGGCAAGGACGTCTGCCTGCACAAACACGCGACATATATTACACAGCGCGTACCCCGGCAGGGTGCTGAAGGGCCGGAGAAACAATTGGCAGGCGCATTACCCAGGAAGAACGTTCGTGGTGACCGCATCAAGGAGACGACTCAAGGTTAAAATACTAATAATATAATAACTAAAAAAAATAATAATAATAAGGTCTTATTTTAATATCTAGGGTAGCCTCTGCAGTGTTGTCTCTGCTCTACAAGAGGGCCCTGCCATTATTACCCCAGCGTTGCCAGATACCCACCTTATACACCTAGGTCGAGATGGACATAGTGGGTAAAAACAGTTTGTCCAAGGAGGTGAGCACTGGGCGGGAATCGAACTCGGGTCCTCCGATTGGGGGTTGAGAGTCCTATCCACCAGAGCCTTCTAATGTAATAGAAGGCTCTGGTATCCACTATGCCATAGCGCCCCCACTGGTGGCTCAGTGACGCTATTGACGGTCATCCATTACTGCATGTAAAAAAAAAAAAAAAACCGCCACTGGCGCTTTCGGAAGGAAAGTCACGCTGTCGTGTCCAGGGGTATCTTGGAGTTCCTCTGCCTTCGACTGCGACTCCTTGAGGTAGAGCGCAGTTGCCATGGTCATCTTGCTCGCCGGATATGATCCCTATAAAGCATACGTGGGATGCCCTAGGCCGAGACACCAGTGACAGTGACCTTATTTTTCAAACTGTGCAGGATTGGGCCGACGCTCTGGTGGAAGATGAGATGCTATAGATGGCTATTCAGAATTAAGACAGTGTCGACACGCTTGTTTACTGCACGTCACAAAAGTCTGCAGGCCCGTGATACGCGCCAGGGTTGGACATGCAATGTAGTACTCGCTATTTCATGGTTACCGAGTAACAGCCGACTTTTTTCTTTTTTCTTTTTCTTTCGGAGGTGGGGGAGGGGGCAAATCGTCTGTTTTTATTCTTCAGGTAACAACCATTTTCATGGCTCACACTTGATGAAAAAAAAAAATCTGTAAAATGTGCATAAGTAACATGATAACAAGCACACCATATTGATATGACAATTTGCTGAAAAATTGTCTGTTTGATTCGTGATTTCGATCCAGGACCTCCGTCAGTGGCGAAAACTGACTGCAATGGGCAGCAATACAATTTATATATTGGTACATTGTATACACATGACATTGTATCTATCTGACTGTTTTGTAAAGAGTGTTGTGTATATATATATGTATTTTTTCTCTCATCTATTTGTTTCCTTATACCGATTATTGTCTATGTGTTATCCTATACGTTGATTGTACCACATTATGATTTTTTTTTGTACAGTGTATATCATACGGACTTGCTGAAAAACAGCCTAACGGCTGAGTGCATGTATTTTTACCCGTGTTTAAATGAATAAAACAAACAAACAAACAAACAAACATAACTCTAGATCCAGCTTTCAGGAGACATGGTGTAGATTAGCGATGTCAGCAGGAAAGCATGCGACTGAATGGGACTTTGAAAACATTATTGTCTCCCTAAAGCTGGATCCACCAGGTATAAAGTAACATGTATAGATTTTAGAGTCAAACCTGCCTCAGCGGACACACTTACACACACACACACACACACACACACACGCACACATACACACACACACACAATCACGCTCCATACTACAGACTCAGTCAATAGCGACCACATGTCTATAACGGCCACATAGGTTTGACTGTAGTGTATACGTGATATATACACTCAGCAAAAAAAGAAAGTAAACGCTTTTTCAAGTTTGGATTTCTCATAGAATATTTTGCTGAAAGCTAATGTATTGTATACCATATTGAAGGTAATTCAAATGGCTATCAACCTGGTAGGTCAATAAAAAGGGAAACCTAACGTATGAGTGAGCACCATTGTTTTTCTCTTCCGGGGCACAAAAGTAAAAATTGCAAAACTGAACAAGTAATCATTCATGCGTATGTGCTCTTCCATAGAACAATAAGAACAAACAACAAATTTCACGCAAAAAGAAACATGAATTAAGTTGCAAACACAAACCTTTGATCTCTATGATATCTTTAAAACCCAAAAGATCAATGAAGGCTAAGAATAATGGAGGAAAATAACGCTTATGTCAAATCTAAATTCAATGAAATAAGAGAAGTAATGATTAACAAAAATGATAGAAATTTGGGCTTTTTTCAAATTAGGAAATTGTAAATAATGTTTGGTTCTGGAAATTGTCACATGGATTTTAAATCACTAGATTAAAAGAAATAAATAAAAAAATTCTGCTCATTTAATCATCTTTATGCTTTTTATTCCCTATGTCATTTGTAGTTTGACTTGACAGAAAATTCTTTTCTTTCCCTTTAGTTTCCCACTTTGTGTTTTTTAGAGGTAATAAACAAAGAGAACAAAAAATTATATTTCCTATTTCATTCATGTCTCTCATTGTGTTGAACTATGGTCTTTTGTTGTCAATGTTATCGTGAAGGGCATTTGCGAATGAAAGAGAACATGTCAATTTTTGCAATTTTTAATTTTGTGCCTTGGAGGACAAAAACGAATGTGCTCACTCATGCTTAGAGTTTTCTTTTTGATTAACCTATGAGCTTAATAGCCAATTAAATTATATTTGATATGGTATATAATGCACTGATTTTCATCAAAATCTTCTATGAAAAATATGACCTCGAAAAAGTGTTTATTTTCTTTTTTTGCTGAGTGTATACTGTATACAGCTCGGAATTTGCTACATTTACTACATTTTCAAATATGACGAGGATACAATATTAATTAAAGAGAACTATACTTTATGATAATTATGTACATGTTTTTGTTTTGTTTTGTTTTTCTTTACGTTATAGAACATGCATTTCTTTGAACGTTCATTCGAACATACAAAAGGCATTGTATCTGCAAGTCTAGTTAAAATTTGATGTTGGTCTCCTATGACAAATACGATCAAAATTCAACAATGTGATCCCAAACAGTGAATCTATTTCGTGGTACAGCAAAGAACACAAACTCCATTTCCTCGACATATTTGCACGAAAGATCCACGTATATATGTGTGTTTGATATATGATATCCGATATTTTCCCTAATATTTTGTTTGTTTTGTTTTTGTTTTTTTATTGTTCCATATTCCACATTTCAACAAATACATAAAGCATAAACATCACAATACAAAAGCATGGATGAATTGTCAAGTACAGCTTATAAGACAATAAAACATGTGAAATATGAGGAATCTACATAGAAGCATTGCTTGTAGGGTGTAGATTCCCAGATGCGGATGTGAGATTATTTCTTACATGGTATATGTAATTGAAGGAATGACAATTTGTGAATTGGAGAAATATAAACGTCGAAAAAGAAAAAAGAAAAAGAAAAAACAAAGAAAACAATGTCCGCGGCACAAGACTTCTTGAGAGTTGCGTGATCACCCGAGCGAGGTACTTGTAAGTCAGATGCAGTGTACACTAGCAGAGATACCAAATTTGTACAAATGAAGTTCAGGAGACAATACAGAAATCACGAGCGAGACACATGTTACATAATCAATAATGTCAGTAATACGAAGTATGAACAGAGAATGTCGAGGATTGAAGAATAGCTATAGATATGAATTCAGAAAAACTAGTTTAAGTTTATGCTAAATGAATTAAGAGACTGAGATTGAATTATTTCTCTATCCAACTCATTCCAAAATTTAGGTCCTGTAGTGGTTATTGTTTTTAAAACAGATACGGTCCGTACAGGAGAAATATGAAAAGAATCTTTTTGTCTAGTAGGGTAAGAATGAACTTCAGTATTTTTGACAAACATCGAAGAAAACACATCAGGGAGACCACCTGAGTTTAACTGATACATAAATGACCCGATGTTGAAATGATATAAATCCTGGATCTTTCTGGAAAAGAATAAGACATACATGTACATGTAAGTGTTTTCCAGAAATGTGGCGAAGTTAATTATCCGTATAGCTCTTTTATGTATCAATAATAAAGAATTAAGTCTAGTTGTACAGCAGTTTCCCCATGCCAGGATTCCGTAACCTATATAGGGGAAAAAAGAGTAGAATGCGATGAATGCAGAACATGTTTAGGAAAATACTGTTTTAACTTATACATAACACCTACACTTTTTTAAATAATAGTTTACACAAAGAATCAACATGAACTTTCCATGTCAACTTACAATCAATATAAAGACCAAGGAATTTTATATGTTCCACCTGGTTCAATTCCACGTCGTTTACGGCCAACTTCCCCGGTAAAATATTGATTATATTGTTAAAAACCATAAATTTTTTCTTGGTCAAATTCAGTGACAATTTATTAGCCTGAATCCACTTAGATACTGATTTTAATTCAGTATTAATGGTATTCAGTAAAACATGAGGGTTTCGATTTGAATAAAAAATGCTGGTGTCATCGGCAAAAAGTAGAAAATAGAGCAGAGAGGACGAACTGCGAAAGTCATTCATATAAAGAATAAACAGTAAAGGACCTAAAAGGGATCCTTGCGGTACCCCACAAGTTATAGGCTGTGAACTGGACACATGGCCATTCAAACTAACAAATTGAGCTCTTCCAGTACACTCTAAGAAAAAAAGGTTCTCAAATGGTTCTCGTCGGCTCCAAAATGGTTCTCATCAGATGGTTCTCACAAAATGGTTCCGATGAGCACCTATAAATGGTTCCCAATCGAAATGGTTCCGTTCGTCACCATTTGCTAGTATGCGACCCAGTCCCCGAGTGTTATTTGTGGTACTCCTGCAGGTCAAACAATATCTTTGGGTCCACTTTCATTTTTCCCCTTGCTGTATATTCGAATGTCAGATGTAAGAATCACCAAAACTGTGGTATTGGTACAAAAATATTGTATGTGTTTCTACTGCTGTGATAATAAAAAGTACATATTGTTTTTATCGTAGACTAATGACTTCTCTTGGCTGCGTGCCAACTGATAGCTGCCACCATCCAAGTTTAGCGCTCGATCAGATATGCGTACGCGTAAACGTACACATACTAGTACTGCACTGTAGGACTATGTAACCGCGGCAGCACGCGCCGCGGCTATATGTAGCCCTGTGCTGCAGGATGCCTGCCTGCGCCTATGCAAACCTACCACCACATAGCGGCAGAGTGCCAATGCAATACCATACATGCAGCGCAGCGGCAGACGGCTGTAGTGTAGACACATCACACCCATAACGAACGGCACACGGTAACGTTAGACATTACTTTTGACAAAGTGGACTGGAAACGTGTCACTGTCAATTCCATTTTCGCCACAGCAGTCATCACAATTTAGGAGAGGAGGTAAGATTTTTAGTTTTAATGTGGTTTTATCTCATTTTTAGATGACATTCGTTCGACGTTGGTACAAAATCAAGTTAGAATGTTACGTGTTAGATTCATCACTCAGTTTGAGGACGAGTCCCGAGCATACTCGGGCAGGTGACTATGGAAAATGCGTGTTGTAGCAAAATCAAACCGTCCTCAACGGGTTAACGGTTAGCTAGATCTTAATGTTAGATCTAATTTGATCGAAGCTGCTATCTTGTGTAATGTTTACCAGGTACAGTAGATCCAGATCTATCAATAACATGTTAGGCTGAGCTGACAGACACTTTACAATTAGAAATTTGGCATAGCAATGGCTCATGGGCTAGCCCGAACAGACGCCGTGCGGGGCCGGAGCATGGCTGTCACGTTTTTACAGCGACTGGGCCGGGCTAAGTTACTTAGCTAGGTATGCATGTAATTAACGTTTAGACATTTCTATGCCTATTAAAAATAGAGTCTACTAACTCCGAAACATAGCCCAAACGCCGAACGCAAAGATAACTGTGTACAAGGAGCGCCCCGGGGTAAGGTCTATACCGTCTACACGCAATAAGGAAATTTGTTCTAATGTTAGAAGCTTATAAGTTATGTATAACTGTCAGTGTTAACGTTAGAGCCAATAGAGGTCTGTCTACAGCCCAGTAGGCCTAACTGTTAGGTCAAAATCTCTTCAGTATGTTTTCAGGCTTGTTCTCATCAGTGAGGAGTCACGCCGTGTAATGCCGTGTACTGTTTATCGAATTATAGCAATGACATTGTTTTATTAACGCGGTGTAGGTCTATTGTATCTTTCAATTCATATATCAGGCAAGTGGACACACCAACATGCACAGAAACCAGGGAACAAGTAACTCTGGCCGGGACGATGAAGCAGTACGTACGTGTTTGGGTCGCTGGTGCGGTTAGGGAAAAAGGTAGACTCTACATTGATCAGAGAGACAGCCCGTGACAGACCGTTGACAACATCGGCCAGAACCGGTAGGCTTAACACTAGCCAAGAATGAGCTGGGCGGCCACAAGAATTCATCGATCAGAATAAGAGCCCGGGATAGCCCATTTGCAGCATCAGCCAGAACCCTGGGCAAGTCGAGAATGAGCTGTGTGGCTAAGACGATACATCGACCAGAATGACAGCCTGTGATAGCCCGTTGACAGCATCAAACAGAACCGATGGGCTGGTCAAGAATGAGCTGGGTGACCAAAAGAATACATCAATCAGAATGACAGTTTTAGCCCGATAGCCCGTTGACAGCATCGACCAGAAACCTACGCTAGCCAAGAATGAGCTGAGTCAAAGAAAACACACTGATGCTGCCAGAGAAAACCTTTGAGAAATATGTAGATAGGGTAGGTAAGTTCGTTTGCATTGACTTATACAGTAGTGTATTTTATAGCTGCTCTTTCAGAATCTGCCGTCAACCAAATATTCATGTCAGGCGACTTTTTGTTGGTTTGTGTGATGGAGGGTCACATGTTTTGTTATGATCCCAATACAGTACATTGTATTTGCAACTTACAATGTACCAGTGATAATGTTTCACTATAATTTGCATTTAACAGCTTTGAATCAACTGTAATTGGGGGGGGGGGGGGGGCGGGGGGGGGGGTAGACGTAATGAGATCAGACCAGATGCCAATCTGAGAAGTGGAGTCATTCATAGTTCTAAACTTTAAAAGCACAAAAGGAAAATGCTCTTTATAATTCTCCAGTCATTGTGTGGTCGATTTCTGCACACTTTTAAAGTTGCACCTAGACTGGTAAAACTTATTGCATTTATACCCACGCAGGAATTACGTATTGTGTAGAGAATTGAAGATTATGTAATTTATTTCAAAGTACTGATGCACCTCTTGTCACCAGTTTATATTGCTTTTGCAGAAATACAAAATGTACATGTGTGGTGTTTAAAAGACTGTTGGCAAATTTGGTGAACAAAATGACAAATGCTAACAACATATTATTGTCATAGGCAGGTTATAGGACAGCAAATTCAAACCTCAGCTTTAGGCCTGCATATAGTTTACTCTAATGAATTTGTTGCTCTGCTTTAAAAAAAAAAAGTGTAAATGAAGAGTTTGTTCGCAAAAACCGATAAGTCCATATTTGCCAAATGGAGATATTTGCGATTAAAGGTCAAGAAAAATAAAGAGAACAATAAGAAAATGTTTGCTTCTTTTGACCATAACTTCAAAAATGTACCTTTATATGTAAGTGTAGTAACCAATATATAATCTAAAAGGTATTATTTTGTACTTTATGACAGAGACCGTACTTCAAAATCTTCAAAAATGGACTTATCGGTTTTTGCTATCAAACTCTTCAAATTTGTATCGATTCCCAATGTTATATATTTTAGATCATGGTTGAGGAATTTTGTTCATTCATGCTTGTGAAACTGTGCGGGTGTGGTATCCTAGCTCTTTTCCCCTTGGGATTCTTATTATCCTTCTCATTATAAAACAATGTGTTCTTTTCTTTTCTTTTCTTTTCTTTTCTTTTTTGTGTGTGTTTTCGTAGGACATGCTGTAAATTGTCAGAAGTCATGATTAACCTGAATTGATACTCTTCTTGTATTTGCAGTTGTATAGATGTGTCTATGGTGCTTTCAAATTGCAGAACAACAACAACAAAAAAAAAGGTCACTCGTATACAAAGATAAGTTAATTCAAGTACTCGACGTTATGAATGTGAAGTGAAGTGAAGTGAAGAAGTGTAAAGCTTATCCTATCCGAAGTATCATACAGTACCAGCAATATAATGTATGTTTTCTGTGACAATACCAAAGGTCCTGTTTAATGGAATTGTTTTCCTGCCCTTTGTAGTTGCTTTTAGGACAAATATGCGTTAAAAGGAAAAAAAAAACAACAACACCGAACAAACTAGCAAATATGTGGAAAAAGTTCCTCATACTACTTAAGCAGGTAATGTACTTGCCTTCTGCCTATCTTATGACTTACACAATTACTGTATCTCATCCATGCAGGAATTATTTCACAGAGAATTAGAAATTTTGTTATGTATTTCAAAAGCCTGATGCACCTCTTGCTATTTCATATCATCTGTACAGAGATGTGTGATGGTGTTTCAAGAACTGCTCGGTACACAAATGACAAATATTGTGGAAAAAAAAATTAGTGAACAAATGAAAATATTTTGTTAAGAATATTTGACAGATTATAACATGACAAATACAAACCTCACCTTTAGATTGTAAAAGTGAAGGTGAATAAATACATTTCTGCGAATTTGTGAAAGAGAAAATTTCTATGGTTTTCACTTATTGAGTAATGTTTCATGAAAAAATATTGGTGAATGTCATGTACATGTATTCATGCTTGTGAAACTGTGTGTGCATGGGTGTGTTATCCTTGCTCTTTTTTTTCCAGTGTCAATGATAATGTATGATATGCTGATGTATTGCTAATACATATGTATACATGTTTTGAACGTATGTTTGACTGATGAGATGAAATTCAGATGAATTCATTTCATTTCAAATGAGTTTGTGATGCACATTTTCAATGCAGATAGGTAATGTACCTTTAAGAATGGTGCCAGTGAAGCACCTTACCAGCACTGGATGTGAAACACACCAAAATACACAGACATCAATTCACATACTACATTCTAAGAAAAAAAAAAAGGTTCTTTTGAGCACCATTAAATGGTTCTCAGCACTGTCACAATAGCGACACCTTTTTTGGAGCCTGTGAGAACCTTTTTTAAATGGTGCCTGTCAGCACCTTTTAACAATGGTGCCCATTAGAACCTTTTCCAATGAAATGGTTCTCATGAGCACCTTTTGAAAAGAGTCAAAAAGGTGCCCATCTTTAGTCAAAAAGGTGCCCATGGGCACCTTTTAAATGGTACTCACGAGCACCATTTCATCGGGAAAAAGGTTCTAATGGGCACCTTTTGCAAAAGGTGCCGACAAGCACCATTTAGAAAAGGTTCTCACGAGCACCTAAAAGGGTGTCGCTATTGTGACAGTGCTGAGAACCATTTAATGGTGCTCAAAAGAACCTTTTTTTCTTAGAGTGTAAGGTAACTTCTAAACCACTCCAAGGCCCTTCCACGAATCCCATAGTGTTGTAATTAGTAGTATGGTTCATTGTGTCAAAGGCCTTGGAGTAGTCAAGAAAGATACCTACTGTGTGACACTTGGCATCGATTGCTTTAATAATTTTCTCTATCATTAGTAAAATAGCATGAATTGTGGAATGCTTTTTACGAAATCCAAATTGATTTTTATCTATTACATTACAGTCGTTTAAGAATCGGAATACATGTGTATACACAATCTTTTCAAGTAATTTAGAAAAAGAAGTTAATAACGATGTTGGTCGATAATTTCCCAGTTCATCCTCTCGGCCCTTTTTGTATATCGGGATAACTTATAGTGATTTTCATCCTAGTAGGCACTACACCGTTCATTAATGACAAATCAAATATATGGGCGCAAGGTACAACAATTTTATGTACAACGTAAGAAGGTAATCATAACCAGTACTTTTTTGGCTTTTACAATGTCAACAATTTCGGATTCTAATACAGGCATCAAGAACAAAGATTGATTATTGCGATGACTTAAATACGTACTAGGTAGAATACGGTATATCCGTTTCCGGAATGACATCAGCTAAATTAGATCCAACATTCAAAAATGTGAATTAAACGCTTCAGAGATTTCATTAGTATCTCTTAACTCGATGCCATGTAAACAAATCTTATGGATATCCGATTTATTTCGGCTCTTCTGAAGAACATTATTAATGACTTTCCACGTGGATTTAATGTCCTTCTCATGGAGAAGAAACAGTGAAGAAAAATATTTCTTTTTTGCCTCACGCAACACAGAAGTAAGAACATTACGATAACGAGTATAATATTTACTTTTAACAGCATCAGTTTTTTGAGACTTGAATATATAAAAAGAGCTTATTTCTCCTATTGATAGATCTCAATAAAGATTTCGATATCCAGGGGGATGGTGGTATCTTTTTTTTAATTTGATCTAGATTGTGATCTTATTGGAAAATGAAAAGAGAAAAGAGGGGCGATCAGATCAACAAACTTATCATATATGCGTCATTAGGTTCACTGGCATTAAGAACCACTGACCAATCAATATTTAACAGGCTTTCCTTAAATTTTATAATGTTTTGTTCAGACATAACACGAGATGTAGAATTCATTTCCCAAGTTGCAGGCTGAAAACGATTTAGTATAGAATAATGGACTGGAAGCAAACACTGGGAAATGATCAGACATATCCGAAACTATTATACCTTGATCAGTTGGATAATCAATATTAGTAAATTGGATAAGTTGGATAATGAATATTAGTAAATATATTATCATATTATCATTTTTCATATAACATGAAAAATACAGCTCCATATTCTTACATAGACTATCCATAGAAGTGCCATTCTCAATGGTTTTTATATGAAATATATAACATAATGTGTGTGAAAGAAATCAACCTCAAGGCGGACGTCACTCTCTATATACATTTCCTTTTAATCAAGCTTTCGGCCAGTCTTGGTCTTCATCAGAATTTACCAAAAGGACACATTACAATAATGTCTAAATGGAATAATAGACCGCTATTATCTAGGTGCAATATCATGCAATGCAATGCCAAATACTTTCATGAACTTGTGATAACAATATAATTCTTTTGGAATGATAACGATAAACAACTTTGTTCGAATGATTCGAATACTTCAACAGGGATATGCAATCTAACATCATCTCGTGAACAGAAATGCGTTGTATAGTATACAGAAGTAAATAAATCTATTGGAAACAAAATAATGCAATTCTTTATGATGTTACATATGAATAGTGATTAATCGAATGTTGCAAAGTAGATTTGAGTTGATAGGTGTCTTGAGTTGAAGTCATTTTTTTTTCTCCTTTCCGTTTAATTTCTTCTTCTGTTTGTTGGTTTATGCACTCGGCCTTCGCTAAAGTATCAGGATGATATTTGGAGAACAAATCACGAGCAAGTTTCGACTCAGTGCGCGGAAAACGTCCCCAAGAAATTCCACCTTTTACTTGTTTCTATTTACCACTAAATTAAAAACGGCACCCGGTGTTGACGACGCTTTCGAACACCCGCGCCTGTTTGCCGATTGTTTATTTATTTTATTTTTTTTTTTTTGGCAATTCGATTTAGCATGCGAATGATATGCGAAGGATGCGATTGTCCAAATAAGGCAAAGTCTGGTATTCTTATTTCAGTCTACAAACGATCGCTGATCATCATGAGCCCATGGAAGATCACCAGGAGACAATATCACTCAGTTATTTTAAGCACTTCAATGTCTTCCGACGCAGTATACTGGATGCGGCCGCCTTAAACTTTTTGTTACTGCAGAGAAAGATGAATGGCATAGCTGCTGGGTAAACGGGCGTGAAGAAACCGTAGAAGTATAAAACCGTGCGGAAGCGACCAACGTAGTAATTTGTCGGAGTAAGATTGGCTAGGGCGCACATCTTCAATATCGTCGGCACGACGAGAACAACGTACATGGATACCATCATCTTCAAGATCCGTACTTCACTCTCTCCAAGATGACGTTTAAAGTGAGGTCGGATACTCCTCGCGAGGATCGGCCGTAATCTCCTGGACAACTTGCTGTTGAACGATCCCCTGCCCTCAGTGATTGCTGGTTCTGCGCCAGAAAAAGACGGTTGGTCGTTGGTTACCAACCATCCACTGTGGGAAGTCCCTACCCTTCCCGAAGAGGATGATGCTACATCCTTGAGAGTGGTCAGTTCTGCAACCTCCAGTCCGTTAGCGCCCGAGACGCAGAAAGGCTCCTGGTGGTGACTGCCGTGCTCCTTGCTTTCTCCAGCGCTTGGTCCAACTCTGCGACTTTGTATTCGCCTGCGATTCTTGCCGATGGCTCGCAGAGTTAGTGCATGCGTTACAGGGATAACTATTATGGGCAGGTGCGTGAGGCCGAATGCAACATTGTTTAGGACCGAATAAACTTTAATCGTGAGCTGATCATTAAGGAGTTTCTTGGGGCAGGCGACCAGCACCCAGATGGGTGCAGTATTGATCGCAGCTCCGGCCATGATCCCGATCATGATTTTCGCCAGTGTGCTCCGACGGACGCAGCACATCCTGAAAGTTGTGTGAGGCCTGGTGAGCAGAAGCCAGCGATTGATTCCGACCAAACAAAGGCTGTACATTGATATCACATTCACAGTCTGCAGGAAGGCGGAAGCCGACATGCCCGGTCTAAAGTCGTCGTATAAGAAAGCAATGCCGTAAAACCCGTTCACAAAGAACGATGCGAGCAGATTCATGACAGAAGTATGGACCATGAGGACGTTCATGGAATGAGCTCTAAGCGGTCGATGGGTAATGAATGCCAGGAAAACCAAGCCGTTCCCTATCGTTCCACACACCACCATTGTTATGAAATACACGAATGCACCCGTGCGGATGTAAACCAGGTCTGGTAGGGTGTGGTCGTAAAGCTGGTACTTGTATCTCATCTCCGACCCGGTACTCAGAAGAGTATTTGTAGCGTTTTCCATTGTACTCAGAAAATAAGGAATGTGCAAGAGTTGTTTTACTCTGCGATCAATTCTGAATCCCTCGTAGCAGACTTTACTACATCAACCTGGGAAGCCACCATCGAAGTAGTTAAAGAGTAGCTAAAGTTTCCGGCTGCAAGTAGCGCTGACTCAGAAATTGCACGTCTATCGTCGACGCTTCGAGAGAAGAAATACATTTTTCAACCAAGATAATCCTCCTGTAAAGAGAGAAGGCACCCCTCTACTCTTGATAAAAGTGATAAAAGTGATTAAAGTGACAGACAACCTCGGCATCATTCATGATTATAGTCATATCTGAGATGGTGTCATTTTCGGCAGTGTTTGTAAAGATTGCCGTTCCAGTGTAATGGACCGATGATGCTCATGCTTTGTGGAAATGTAATCTGTCATATTCAGCTATGTCATGATTGATACAACCAATAACCAGCCAGAGATGATCACCCTGTCCTCTCTCTCTCTCTCTCTCTCTCTCTCTCCATCTATCTATACAGGGTGGCCCAAAAAGAACGGAACGCATAAGATTTTTAATTGTAGCAATATTTTTCCTCATATGTAATCATTTCGCATACTATTAGAAAGGCCATTCTTTTTCCAAAAGAATGACACCAAGTTCTTTAATTTTGGTTAATGCATCATTGTTTTAGGACCATTTTTGTTAACCCTTGCAATTTTCAAAATGTGATCATTTTGCACTCTCAGAGACACCGAAATTAGCGAGAATTCGGCCTGCCATAGAAGCAGTAACGTTCACATTGTGTGGAATGTGGATGTCAATGTCCGTTACCATTGTGAATGAGTCGACCTGACAACAGTAACACTGTCCGCCCCACATTCCGCACATTGCGAACGCTACTGGTTCTACGGTAAGCCGAATTCTCACTGGTTTCTGTATCTCTGAGAGTGCAAAATGATCACATTTTGAAAATTGCAAGGGTCGACAAAAATGGGCCTAAAATCATAATGCATTAACTGAAATTAAAGAGCTTTGTGTCATTCTATTGGAAAAAGAATGGCCTTTTTAATAGTATGCAACATGATGACATATTTGCAACGATATTGCTGAAATTAAAGATCTTAGACGTTCCGTTCTTTTCGGGCCACCCTGTATATCTATCTCTCAGTACTTTTTCTGTAATTACAATGTATCTTTTCGCGCTGGATATTGCAGCACTTATTGAGGGGCTTGGAAACACTGTCAGTTACTGTAGTTTGAAAGATTATCATTTTACGCTGATGATATCAAAAGCCCATAACCTGCGCTCATCTATCAATATCTTCCTTTTCGCTCACTCCTATTCTAACTCTCTGGTTTCCTGAGAAAGCTTATTCTCATATTAAGCTTATCTTATTCTATACACAACCCTTACAACTCATGAGGAAAAGACGGCGCGCTCTCATTTCCGGGCGAGATTGACAACTCATTTCAAACAGTATTACCCCCTCCCCACTATTATCTATTTTTTTCCCCTAGGGAACGCAATATGCACTATTAAATGCTCTTCGGGTGTGGCATTGTCAGCGGGAACGTTATCGCAAGAGCCTTATCAATGTTGTAATCGAAACTCAAATACACACACGTACACACACACACACACACACACACACACACACACACACACACACGAAGAAAGGTAGCGCATACATTTCAGTGGTTCAAGTCAGTCAGCAGACTCTGCCGTAGGTTAGATAAATTGAGGAGGCATTAGGCCTGTTGACATATATAAACCCTTCAAAAAAGTTTGGAAATTTGAGTTTGGTCAATCATTTCTCATTTTTCCTTAGAAATGATTTATTTGTGCTTAGTACCACATAAAGATTGTTTAATTCTCTTTAAAATGATACCATACATTACTTGTTCTGATTATCATATACACGAAGGTGCAGTGCTTACAAATATGAGGTAAAGTCAGAATGTAAAAGCTGCAAAATGGCCCACTTTGTGACGTCCCTAATGGAGTTTCCTCGTTATGAGTGAGTTCCCCATTGTTTCTTCCGTGTTCATTTACTGTTTGTTTGTTTGTTTATTTTATTTATTCACGGTTAAAAAACACATACAGAGTGTGCCCGCATTCAGCTAATAGCTGTTTTTCAGCGAGGCCGTGATATACATTAAAACAATAGATAAAAACAATGAAATACAATTAAACAAAATATAAACAAGATTGAACACATTTACAGTATTGAAAGAAAGAAAAATACAAGGAAAAAAAAACAAGAAAAAGAAACCGTAGTAACCATGTAGTGACATAAGAGGACATAGGTTAATATTCAATATCTACATGATGAAAGAAGAGAGCCGATATTTTCAATTTTGCAGATCTCTTTACCAAAAAATTTCAAATCTGTTATAAGTCTGAGATTGTTGGGCAATGTATTAAAAAGCTTTGATGCATGATATAATGGGCTAAGTTGAAGAAAATTTGTGTGAGGTCTTGGAAGAGCAATTTGTGAGTTAGCATGACGAAGGGCATAGCCAACATCACTATTGAATTCGATCAATGAAGATAAAACAGGTGGGCCGAGATTATGAAGTAAGTTAAACAGATTAACCAAAGCCTGTTTGACCCAGTATTCTTTCAGCTGATCAATCTTGAGGGTTTCAAAGAGAGCTTCAGTGTGAAATCTACTATTCACTCCAAGTACAGATCTTAAACATCTATTTTGTAAAATCTGCAGCTGTTTTAACCGAGTTTGTCGACCATTCATCCAAATAGTGCTGCAGTAAGTGAAGTGAGGCTGGATTAAGGTTTTGTAAAGTATTAACGCTATCTTTTCATCAGTGAACTGTCTTATTCGCTTTAAAGCAAAATACATCTTTAAAACCTTTTTCTTCACATTGTTAATTTGTGGAATCCATGAGAGATTACAATCCAGCAAGACCCCAAGATATTTGCATTCCATGACTCTAAATAATTTTTTGTTATTTAGACGAATATCAACATTACAGAAACGACTCAAGTTTGACTTTGAACCGATTAACATAAACTGACATTTGTCAACATTGAGCAGCAATTCATTATTTGAAAACCATGTCATAGCGGATTTCAGATCCTCATTGATTACTTTCTCTAAAGTAATCAGCATTTTTATGGAGTGAAACCTGTATGCGTTCAACCAAACAGATAAACAAACAAACAAACAAACAAACACACACACACACACACACACACACACACACAAACACAAACGATCATGACTCAAAACATTTTATTTCACAGAACCTCGCCACTTTAATCACAACATAGACATAAAGAAGTGAAATGGCATGTAATGGTCTTGATTTTATTGGAGTTTTCATCTTTGTCTTCATTTTGTCGCTATTTTGTCTTTACTTTGAGGTTTACTTTGTCTTTATATTGTCAATGAATATGATCGGGACTCAGTATCTGGTGGACGACCCAAGTGCTTGCACCACCGCCTGGCACCGTGTCCTCATGTTGTTGATTAGCTTCGTGATTCGCTGCTGAGGAATGGCGTTCCACTCGTCAACCTGTATCTGACGGAGTCCTGCCAATGTCGTTGCATTTGTGACCCTCTTCCCCACAGCTCGGCCAAGTTGAGCCCAAAGATGTTCTATGGGGTTGAGGTCGGGGCTGCGTGCAGGCTAGTCAATTCTAGTGATGTCCTCTCTATTGAGAAAGCTGCGCACAAGTCTCGCTCTATGTGGTCTTGCGTTGTCATCTTTTTGAAGCATCTCAGCTTCAATTTGCCCTATGGCGCGGGATTTTTTTTAACATTGTTTATACGTGGCATAGTGTACAACTATAAAACTTGATGAGCTATCAAATTGCCTGGCATGGCACAACTGAAAACTTGAATGTGAAGTTAAGATGTCTATTCAAATTTGCCTTCATGGCTGACCAGTTGAGAACAAAAGACACAACACAAAAGAACATGTTCTCTATTTACTCTTCACGACCATTTTCATTCATAAGGACCGTTCTTGTTCATTTTGCAACTTTTCAATGCAGACCTTATCAGACACTTTTGAGTACAGCCCTTTACTTGACAGCATAGTCATAACAACGGCGTAGCCAGGATATGATCTTGGGGGGGGGGGGGGGGGGGGGTTAGTCTGCGAGGGAGCGAAGCGACCAAGCCCGAGCGAGCGGAACGAGCGAGGGAGGGGGGTGTGGGAGGGGGTTCCCCCCTCCCAGGGTAAGAACTTTTTGCATTTTGATGTTGTAAATGGTGCGATTTAAGATGCATGTTTTTGCGCGTTTTATCGAATTGAAACAGTCCTACTTGTTTAAGGTAGCAATATATTTTCACGTCGATTATCATTTAACAATTTGGCTATGGTTATATGGTATCATTTAAATAAATGTCTTGTATTAATTTTTACACTGAATATCCTGAACACGACTGAACCCGAGCGAGCGGAGCAAGCGGGGGAGGGTGTGGGAGGGGGGTGTCCCCCCTCCCATGGTGAGAACTTTTTGCATTTTGATGTTGTAAATGGGGCAATTTCTTTATCGACGTGAAACAGTCCCTCTTGTTTAAGGTAGCAGTATAATTGTTTTGATGTAGATTATTATTGAACAAATTTCCTATAAGATGGTATGATTTAAATACCCATCATGTATTAATTCTTTTTAATGAATATCATGAACGCGTCTGAACTCGAGCGAGCGGACCCGAGCGAGCGAGGGGAGGGGAGGGTATGGGAGGGGGTGTCCCCCTCCCACGGTGAGATCTTTTTGCATTTTAATGTTGCAAATGGTGCATTTTGATGCATGTTTTTGCGTGTTTTAACTAGTTGACACAGTCCCACTTGTTTAAAGGTTGCAGTATATTCTAGTGTAGATTGTTATTGCACAATTTGCCTGTAATATACGTGTATATAAAATGGTATCATTTAAATAAAATTTTTGTACTAATTCTTACTCTGAATATCATGAACGCGACTGAGCCCGAGCGAGAGGAGCGAGCGAGGGGGAAGAGGAGGGTGTGGGAGGGGGGTGTCCCACCGCGACGGTGAGAACTTTCTGCATTTTGATGTTGCAAATGGTGCAATTTGATGCATGTTTTTGCGTGTTTTAAAGAGTTGAAACAGTCACGCTTGTTTAAGGTTGCAGTATATTCTAGTGTGGATTATTATTGCACAATTTGCCTATAATATATATAAAATGGTATCATTTAGATAAACTTTTTGTATCAATTCTTACTCTGAATATCATAAACGCGACTGAGCCCGGGCGAGCGGAGCGAGCTAGGGGAAGGGGAGGGTTTGGGAGGGGGGGGGGGGGTGTCCCCCTCCCATTTGTTGGAATATCTGGACATTTTTCAATCAGAAGAGAAGTGTAGCAAGTCTGTGGAAGGAGATTCTGTATAATTTTCTGATTGCAGTTAAACGTTTTGGTGCACACATTTTGTGTCATATTTTTCATTTTCAAAGTGCAGCCACAGTCTACTTCTATGCATGGGGGGGGGGGGTGTGGGGGCGAGCAGGGAGAAGGTGTGGGCGAGTGTTATCTCCAACCTTTTGCCTTTTTAAGGTTGAAATTGAGATATTTCGTATACGCATATTTGATGGAATATATGGAAAACCATTTAAAAAAAACTTGATGTGTGTGTGTGTGGGGGGGGGGGGAGACTGAGGTACGAAAGGGTCGATTAGAAGGGGAAATTCCCCTTGTACATGAGGGAACTTTGAGTTCTCGGAATATAAGTTATAAGTCATGTGCACTCAGAATTATTCATAAGTAAAGCTAAAAAATTTACTAAGGCTAGGGAAAGAGGCACAGAGGGGGAGGGTTTGGGAGGGGTATCCCCCTCCCAAGCACGAGAGATTTTGCATATTTTGAATTGAAATTCAACGATCTGGTGCACACTTTAAATGAAATATTCAAAAAATTATGATCTTATTTGATGGAAGGTTGAAAAAGGCGACCGCCCCCATCGCCCCCCCCCCCGCTACACCAGTGAGTCATAATGAGTGAGATGGAAGTACATGTAGAATTTAAATCCAACAGCGAAGTTCCAAAGACTGAACTATCTCTATGCAATTATTATTGCTTCAGCACAAAACAAGAACATCATTTCGAGAGGCATTGTTTTCATTTCACGTATTTCCACAACTTGCACAACTGGTTAAAAAAAAGAAAAAAAGAATGAACAATACAGGACAACATGTCAATCATATGCAATACAGAGTGTGGAGGAAGAAGCATAAGGTCCACACAATGTGGATTATGCAACGGTCTAGTGATTTCGTGTTCATCAGATTCAATCTTCTTCTGCTTCCATTAAGGACAACAAAGCAAAGTTCATAATCAAAAACTATGACAAGCCTGCGCGGTGCCACCACTTTATATAATGTAATCGAGTATAGGCCTTTGATGTTTCTACCAAATTCAATGTATATTTTAGTGAATCCTTTAAAATGTGAACATGAAAATGCTTAACAACGCAATGAAATCTAAACATCCACCAAATGGCAAAACGGGCGTTCCAACGTCAATAAAGGTGAATGCATTTTTTGTTGTACCCAAAAATGTTTGATATCCAACCACACTTAACAAACATGCAGTCTGATAGATTTCGAATTACTTAATTCGCTTCTGGTGATTCAAGTTTCAAACTATGGTACCAGCCACTTTTAAAAATTTCCTCCACCTTAAACTCGGAATATTTTTGCAATTAAATTGTAATTCTAAATCAATAAATTTAGTTACTGCTATTACATTTTGACGTTGTATGATTTAAAGTAATGATTGTATATATACTGTAGTCTGTACTTTTCGAAAATACTTCCTTAACATGCCAACGGGAGAAGACGCCAAAATTCTGAAGGGCTCAGTATCTAAATCCGCTTAAAACTATATTTTTATCGGTCTTTTTGTGTGCAGAATTTGGTGTTTTTAGACCAACCTATGCATGCAATATTGTTTCACTCTGCCACGGGAATAGCTTTATCTTTCAGCTCGCAGAGAGACGAAATAGACGTCTGTTTTGTTTTTATAGGGTACATAGATACAATGAAACAGAACGTAGATTTCTTTCCCAACTGTTTCCAACACGCCTTTTTGTTGTTATTTTTTAACTCTGCCTCCATTTTAAGGCTGATAAACAGTATCTATAAACCTGCCCATGTATTCAAGTTTGACCGTGACCGTGGCGGCCAGTCATAATTATACGGCTTGCCCACAGATATAATAAGAGCGTAACAAAAGAGAGGAAATGAAATTATCTTCAACATGGAAGCTCAAACTTTTGTTGCGGATGCATGATGGATGAAACAACTACTCTTTATCTACCGCCCACTCAAGTGAAAGTGCTGTGAGAACAACAACAATATGAGGCTGAATGCGGCAACGAGTACAGCGCTGTCGACCCTCATTTACCAAACGGGTAGTTTGCAAATGAACGCTTCGATAGTGTACGTTAACTCCAAAGTGGGTATACAGGCCAGATCGTTCCAGGTGTGTCCCCAGTCCGCGCAGAAGGAGATACAGTCTTGCTCGCCCTGATAGCTGTTCGGCTGTCCGGGTGCCCAGTTAAGGTAGTCAAGGGGTGAGCCGTCGCTCCAGGTGAATGTATTTTCCGTGACCCTGTCGTGCAATCCGATCCAGACCCTGGTCTTAGTGGACACCTGCGAGAGAAACCACAAGCAAACATCAATACATGCAGGCTCAGTGCAGGGGAACGACGAAAAACAAATGCCCAGCTAACATTTGGACGTTTTCTGAACTTTCTTGAAACGTTCCAAGTTCGTTATTTGAACGTTTTGTCAAAACGTTTTCAAAACATCTTTTTGTGGAAGGTTTTCGACGTATTTAGAACGTTTCAGATGGACGTTATAAAAATGTTTTGTTAACGTTTAGAAAACCGATAAAAAACCTTTTGGAACTTTTAAGGACCTGCAGAAAAATTTTTGGACGTTGTAGACGTCAGTAAAGCCTTTTAAGAATATTCAAAACGTTATGTGGACGTTCCGCTGACGTCTAGAAAACCTTTAAAAAACCGTTTTGAACGTTTAAAAAAAGTTTTAAGAACGTTTAAAAAGTCTGATGAACCGTTCCAGAACATTTAGAGAACCTTTCATATCCATCTAGAAAGTCCAAAAAACCTTTCAAGAACGTCTAATGTTTATTTTTATTGGGTATCAAAAGAGAAATTATAGTTATGAGATTATACAGGCACAATCTAGGATTAATGTGCCCTAATCCTCATCCTATTGACCGATTCGGGTTCGTTGAGGGCAGCAGACATTTTACGGCACAGGGCGCAGCCATAGTGGGTGTATCGGTGTGTATCACCCGACCCCCCTTGCTCTCCCCCACCCCCGGGCAACATGTTTATCACGCACTTGTAACAAAGGTTCGCGCACTAGCAAGCATTCGCGCACTCAGTACGAGACGCCCATTGGCTAACGCAGTTTTTCATTCTGCGCGCGTGCTAATGTAGGGAGAGGGGTGGGGGAGTGCGGAGGGGGGGGGGTCGGATGATACACCCAGTATGGCGCTGCCTATGCCAAAAATACACATAGCGCGTCACAGAATCGGTCAATAGGGAGCTTTAGATTTTAGACGCGCGGACGTTCAAAGGAAAAAAAATGATCTGAGCTTGCGCAGTAGCGCGCGTAAAGTCAATCTATTTTTAGCTTGCGTCGCCTGAGTTGTTTACTACGCGTACTGGGCTATTTTCACGTCCGCACAGTTTGCGACGTAGACAGTCAGACCGCAACGCTGCTGTTAATGAGCTCAAATCAAAAATTTATCGTACGCGCAGGTTTTTGCGCATGTCCTTCTCAGCACCCGAGATTTTGCGAGATAATTCAGAGACAAAGTGCATGGTCTACGAGATTCACTTATTGACGACATGAAGATCTACTATCCGTGACTAATTGACATGGTTTGTGAATATTTGAAATAAGTCACACCTTTTAATGCTTACATTATGTAAAATGAGCTTATGATACCATTATTCATATCTCTGCATTATATCAATATTTTCCAAACGATCCTGAGACAAATTAGAACAAGGCTTTCTATTTATTGCCAACCCGACCCGTTCATAGGTTGAATCACCACATGAATGATAGTCAACGTTTTAGATATACTTGTTATAATAGCACAGTAAGAACTGAATTGGTCCCTCGCTTAGAAAACAATAAAAATTGAAAGTCTCGTCGAGTAAAAATCATAGTGTGGCAATTTGAGATACATGAATGATCATGCGCTCCCAGGGTATCATTAGATAAATTACTCAGCGATGTATACAGTGGATTAATAAGGAATAATTATTCTAATACCAAATAGAGAGCCCCAAAGAACTCATGTGCGCAAACTTAGTGCTAGATCTTTTATTATTGATTTGTATGCTTTTTATTAATGCACGCTACTCTATCTAGTTGTGAAAAGTTCAAGCCAAAGTTGAGCTGTCGATCAGAGTGGAGTGTTGTTCTTGTTGTTTACGTGGAGATCTTAGCCAGCTGCAGTTGCCTGAACCTGAGCGCGTATACATACATTGTGTGCGCGCACACACACACACACCATAGGGTCCTACACTGTCATCTACACACAGTGTATTACTGCTATGCAGAGTACACGTTTACTGTCATTCCGCGAGGTTCGTTCAACTCTCCACTCAGAGGGAATTAACCAATCAGAAACGCGTATTCGCGGCAAACTGAAATCTCGTCAAAAATTAACTGTACAACGCAATGATCTATTCGCCAACCTGACCCGTTCATAGGATCAGTCCACATAAAGTCATTATGTTTTCATAGAATGATATTTCCTCTTTCATTTTATACCTCTTCCATTTTGGTCCACCTTAATTTCGTTGGTCTAGTGTACCCCTTAAGAAAAATGAAAAATATGCACATTTTGTGTTTTATAATTTCCTTGTTCAGTATATTTTATATGTCATAACCTTTTAAGTGGTCAAATTTCATCATAGTACAACTCTTCAGCTTTTTATCAATGTATAAATCATGAAGATTGGTAGTGTCGTTTAGATTTACAGGGACTCTAAAAATGTGGTCTCCCAGCTCATTACGTATTCATGTCAGCGAGGTCCATGCATACGCGTACGATAAATGCGAAGGCTTTTCAGGACGTTGCGGTCTGACTGTAGAGAGCTTCTTCATGCACTGATCATATGGGGGCGCGATTTTATTTTTTTATACGTTGCGTCCCAGCGTAATCTAAAGGTACTTTTCCACACGACGCAGGGAGAGGAGAACGTCCAGCGCAAGCGTCGGCTCAAACGTCCGCGCGTCAAAATCTAAAGCTCCCTAATATAATCCTATCCTAAACTGTTCCTATTGTCCTACCACCTATACCTATACTACATCTTATTCCCAATTGAGAAATGTGTATCACATTCTTTATATACCAGCAAAATGTTGTAATGCATGAAGACATGGTTACTTAGAATAACACACGCACCTTAATTAGCATATTAACATATGAAAATACCTCTTCATAACACAATTTGAAATTGTGAATAACTGAACAATAATGTATAGGTAAGTTTATTTTTAACACAGACAGTTTGAACCCATCATAAATCTTTAAATTTCAATGTCTTTCATCTATTTCTACTAGTTTTCAAGTCATATTTGCATATTAGAATATTCATAAATACGCATGAATATTCATTATAAAGAGACCAATGACGAACACGTAGCGGACCAAATAAAAACGTTTTTAAAACGTTTAATAAAGACAAAGTCGACGTAGCAGACCTAATAAAAACTTTTTGTGGATGTTTATAAGGACGAAGACGTAGCAGACCTAATAAAAACTTTGTGTGGATGTTTATAAGGACGAAGACGTAGCAGACATAATAAAAACCTAACGTCCATTGACATTTTAAAACGGTTTCCAAAACCACCTGTGCTTTGCGGTAAATGCTAAGTCCCAACTTTGACGTTGTATGCAAGTTTTAAAAACGTCCATTTTATACGAAGACGTACGGAACCTAAAAAAAAAAAAAAAAAAAAAAAAAAAAAAAAAAAAAAACGTTGAGGAAACGTTCTGAAAATGTTATGTGTTTGCTGGGTGTGTAGAGCTACATTTAATTTACTTTTTAATGCCATTGGCGCTTTCACCAATAGGTGTATGTGAACGACTTCAAATTTTGTAATGAAATGCACAGGGCTGAATTAATTATTTTGTACTTATTATACTAACTCAACATTTTCGTAATGAGAATTTGTTTCTCTTTATTGAAATTGCAATTAAAAGATCACAAAATGTGTTTTTACCAATACATTACTCTCCTCCGATGCAATCGCTAAAGAGCGGATATACGATAAAAGGTAGGCCTCCGCGGAAATGTCGGAAAACCGAACGCCCACACAGCAATATTGTGCTTAACAATCAGAGTATAGTTTACATTTAATACACAGAAGCAAGCATTGACGGTTTTCACTAAAAGGTGTCGTTTGGCGTGAGTACTGTATAGGATCTGAAACCCTAAATATGCTGCTCAAGATTTCATGTCAACAGTAAATGGGGTCTAGGTGTGTTTCTCTCTCTCTAAAAAAAAAATGTTGTTTTTAATCGCTCCCTGTAATTTCTTCGTTTGTTCGTGATTTGTTATGACTTGCTTCATTTAAGTTTACAACTACTCCATTGTAAGTCGAGCTCACCCGCTTGTTCCGGAGCGTTTCGTAGAGAGACACAATGAAGTCCATTTCCTCCTGTGAGTGAATAGAGAGGAGATGGCCCAGTTGAGGTGCACCGTCTCTTTCATTACATGGAACAGCGAAAGAGCGGCAATGCAGCTCCGCTTCGTGCCACGTCGTGTTCTCCACCTAGAAGTATCTGAGACGAAAATAAGGCGAATCAAAACGAAGTAGAATTTTGTAAAGTTGCACACCACGCTCAGCTTGGCGTTGAGGAAAAGAGCAAAAACATGAATAGGAATGAATGAAAGATGTTTCATCACAGTCAGACTCGAGAGAGGTTTGGAATCTTCGAATTTTCATGCTTTCGGAAATTGGTTTCAACACCACTGCTCACAAAAAGTGATTATATTGGCAGTGTTAACACTGTCTTAACTTCATTGAAATCCAACTGAACTGAACACACTGCATCTTTCTAAAAGTTGTATTTCGACTTGGAATCAAGAGAGCTTAATAATCGTCCTTCACATCAAACTATTGTACTTTGGAGTCTTAGAATAATCTAATAACAGTGACTATATTGTAAAGAAAGAAGTATCATCGATTAACTATCGCTTGATCATTGGCGAATTTCGTGATGTGTGGGTGACAGCATTTTTATACCCCCGCCAAACGAAGTTTGAAGGGGGTATATAGGAATCAGCGGACGGTCGGGCGGTCGGGCGGTCGGGCGGTCGGTCCGTTGCAAATCTTGCGTCGCGAACTACTTCCTCAGTTTTCAACAGATTCCCATAAAACTTGGCACAGATGTGTGCCTTGGGTTGTAGATGTGCAAGAGACGTATTTTTTGACAGTACCCAAAAGTACGTTGCCATGGTAACGGCATATTATGGGCAAAAATGGGTACAAATCTTGCGTCGCGAACTCCTCCCACAGTTTTTGATCAATTTTTATGAAATTAGGTACAGATGTTCATCTGAATATGTTAATGTGCAAGACACATATTTCCGCAGTGGCAAAAAGTGCGTTGCCATGGTAACAGCATGTTATTGGTAAAATATAGGGCAAAATGCTTCATGGCAAAACTGCTTCATCAGTGTTCTTCCAATTCTCATGGAATTCATATTGAATGTTTGTCTTAGGATATAGGTCAGCATGACACATTTCTTGACAGTGACAAAAAGTATGTTGCCATGGTAACAGCTCACATATTATGAGCCAAAATGATGGAAAATTTTGTGTTGCAAACTACTTCCTCGGTTTTTGCCCAATTTCCATGAAACTTGGTACAGATGTGTGCCTTTGGTTGTAGATGTGCAAGACGCATTTTTTGACAGTACCCGAAAGTACGTTGCCATGGTAACGGCATATTAATGGCAGAAGATCAAGGAAAGATCTTGCGGATTTAACTACTTCCTCAGTTTTTTGACCAAAGCTTATGAAATGTGTCGGAAGCTGCGTTGCCATGGTAACGGCATTTAAATGGCAGAAGATCAAGGAAAGATCATTTCTTGGGTAAGACTGTCGTCACGGGGCGGGGGTATTAATCACCTTAAGTGATATTTCTAGTTTTCTTCTTCTTCAACTTGTTAGGAGAGCAGTGAGAGAATGACAACAGCTATAGCGTCTCTTCATAATGCGTGTAGGATTAAATGGGAATTCATGGGAATCTTATTAACACTCTGTAACCTTCATAAGTCCACTATGTCAAATGTCCACTGGATGAAACCACTGAAGTGGAACTTTCCCCACCTCCCAGGTTGAAGCCAGATAATTGTCAATATTGGCTATATAAAGGTGAATGAGTACCCGCAATAGAATAATCGTACCAGATTTGGCAGTTCAGTGTCAATGTACGGGCATGAACTGTTCAAAGCAAACAGTCATATAAAACATCAGACTATGTATAGGCAGACCGAATGCCGCATAGCCAAATTATATCCAAGTTGCTAGATCAGAGATCCAGTAGGAAAATCACATTTCGAATATTGATCTCAAATGTTCACAATGTTAAAGGAGACCTCCGAATGATTTTCATATTTTTGCATTTAAACAACTATAAATTAGTTATACTGAACATGCTGAAGACAGAGTTTCAGAATTTGTGATCATTGGGGTGAAGAATAAGAATGGTTTGAAAATTTAGAACAAATTGCAATGAACAAAATTGATGACATGGCATAGTCACCATAAGAATGCATGAGTTGGGGCTCAAGGAAGCAGAACAAAAGAAGAAGGCATGCATAGATTATACGCAGGGGAACTCGCAAGCAAGCGGTATTGTAATGGAATTACACTGCTACATTTCTGAATGTGAACCTCGTATGTCATCATCCTTGCTCATGCAGTGTAATTTGTTCAGGTTTTTCAAAGTATTGTTTCTATGCTCAAGAATCACAGTAAATTCCACATATCTATACATGGAGTTGTCGATTTATGTACTACATGATGTCAAATTATGAAAATCGTTATAGAGCTAACATGAAAAGCATAAAGCCATTATTTGACAATCTTATATACATTATTTGTATTGTGTGAAATTGATATAAATTAAACATATCATAGAATGGACATAGATACATCAAACACCAAACTACATGATGTCACGAAACTCTGTTTCAATTCAGCCGTAAATGCACATAAAAGATATATTAAAAAAAAAACTTCCATGAACTTTATAATTCATGAATGTGACTTTCCTAAACGTATTTTTCATACGACTAAACAGAATTTTCTGGTGATAAGTTATTAATTTTTCTTTTTTGTTTTAAAAAATGCAAAAAAAATATTTTTCAAGGAAATTTTTAACTCTATCATAAGTCATAAAAACAATTTTACCATACAAAAATGCCATTCTTATACTTTTGCCATTGATTTGTTGCAAACAAAATATACTCATTAAATTTTAGAATTAGGATTAACTGCTTGAATTCATTATTAAGGCTGCACAAACCCTTGAAAAATAAACAAAGATTTGTCCTATTCTCACAGAATTACCTACAAACTTTAGTCGTTTAGAGTGTGTCCAACCTGACATTCATGACAATGCGTACTAAAAGGGGGAATATAATATATTCTCCGTAATTCTGCAGCCAAAATGAAGAATGGTTTGATGACCAAAATGTAGGGTTTACCTAAAATCAGAGTTTGTACTGTAATGTCTCCATTGTAGAACACTGACAGTGATTAATCAATGTCAGAAAAGATACAAGACGAAACCAATTCTCTCCGGACCCTCATGTTTGATTCCATGTTCCTTGAAAACAAAATATCCCACCCTGTACAATCCAATTAATTCCACTTGCCAGAGACTAGGACTATTTTCACCGTCTCTATTCATCTCACTCTTTTTGTGTGTGTTTTCATTTTGCCCAATATTTTGGAATTTTCTCGATAACAGAAAAGAAGAGGTTTTAGGTTTTAATACTTGACTTTCATATAATTTGTGCTTTGTACTTACTCTTGGCAGTTGCTTGGCAGCAAGTGAATATTACAGACAACAGGACGGTATGATATAGGCCTATAGGCCTATATTAAAATTTTATGCAACAAAACTTATTGAAATCACCTAATTAAGCCTGCATGCTGGGTAGTGTCATATCTGTGTTTACAAAGTATGATGAAATTGAGGAAAATTGATGTTAGTGAAAAGCAATGCCATACACAGAATAAAAGTCAAATCAAATCAAATCAAATCAAATCAACGTTTATTCTGATCACCACTCACCTGTAGCAATGCCCCTGGAATGCGGTCCACAACGGTGGGCAGCCACAACCACCGGCCTGGGTGCCTTGCAGCGCTGCCAGTGCAAACCCGAAAAAAACCAAGGGGTAGAGCCTCACGAATACAGAAAACATTCTGCCGAGTTCCTCGTATCTGATAGGTCAACACAAACACCAAGCTACTCCTTGGCTACACTAACTGTGGCAAGTCCAGCGCTGGATCTTTATAAGGTGAGTGCTAGTGATAATCCCTACAGATACATGGTGTAATGTTCTGCGGAACCTCTATGTCTATTTTGATCATCAGTCGGTTTGTTTTTCATAGTCTGTCGTGTGTGGTTCATGTTTGCAGGAAGAGCGCCGACCGCTTCGAGAGAAATGAACTTCATCGTATTTACACAAACTATATTCTGATTTCCAGCTACATCCTGTCTTGATACCACGTAGGCCTATGGATCATGCTGGTTCATGTTTGCAGGAAGAGCGCCGACCGCTTCGGGAGAAATGAACTTCATCGTATTTACACAAACTATATTCTGATTTCCAGCTACATCCTGTCTTGATACCACGTAGGGCTATTGATTATGCTGACTGATTCTTTGATCGCGTATTCTTTATGCGTGACATTATATTCAAATACATTTCAACATATATTTTAAGTAATTCATAATCCACTTGTTACTCAAATGAATAAAATTATCAATAACAGAAAAAGAGCAGAACTCCAGAAATTGGTTTGTTCTTCAAATACTAGTGTAAACTGCTGGTATTGACACCATGATCACATGGTTATTATGCTCATTTCTGGAGTTGTGATGCGTGTAGATACACACACACACACACACACACACACACACACACACGCATACACATCTATATATAATTACAAATGAAGAGTTTGTTCGCAAAAACCGATAAGTCCATTTTTGAAGATTTTGAAGTACGGTCTCTGTCATAAAGTACAAAATAATACCTTTTAAATGATATATTGGTCACTACATAGAAAAGTACATTTTTGAAGTTATGGTCAAAAGAAGTTAAACATTTCTTGTCATTCTCTTTATTTTTCTTGACGTTTAATCGCAAATATCTCCATTTGGCAAATATGGACTTGTCGGTTTGTGCAAACAAACTCTTCAAGTGTATGATGTAACGAGATTCGGAGAATCGGATTCAGTTTTTGCTATAGATTACAACTTCTGAAATCGATTGTACCTTAAGCAGAGAAAAGGTTATTCCTATTCAAAGGGTCGTTTCAAGGAGCTTATATATGCGTTATTATGACTTTAAATATTTAATGCTAATACATAGCTAAGTTGGGATCATTTTGATATCTGCACCTGTTTCGGTCGATGGTACATGTTGTTTGTTGGTAACCATACACGAGAAATATGCTTAAAATTTATAATTGTTGCGTCATAGGTGAACCAAAGAGCGTGTTATAAACTAAGAGGGTGCACTCGCGCTATTTTACACGTAAAAATGTGTAGTACGCTATGGAGCCCAACGGCAGCCATTTTAGGAAGCAAACCGCTGGCTTATCGCGAGCGTACGTGACTTATAAGGCTGGGTTCACATAGTATACGGTATATGGTATTCGCTATTCGCTATTAGCTATTCGCTATTCTCTATACGCTATACGGGCATGGCGGGTCACAGAAGGTAGCACACGCGTGTCCTACATTCTTTTGCCGCCTATTCCTGAAGTTAATTTCTGTAAAAAAAAACAAAAAACAAAAAAAAAACTCATTGATATTCGAAAATAAACTCTTTTAGGACTATTTGACTTAAAGAAGAGAAATCACCTCTGCAAATTATTGAAATTCTAAATACAACTTTGAATGATTTTTTAATGGAGTTAGTTCAGCCAGTCGATTGAGATGGGGTTATACACAGTAAATATTAAATTTTATCTATTTCTTTTGGGGGGATGTTGGGGAGGGGATTGGGGAGGGAGAATGTAATTCGAAATACTGTATATGTTTGAAAATATGTGTTTTAACATTTCAAACATGTATCAGCCTAATTGATTTTATCAGTTATTCATTAATTACGTCATTTTTAGGGGGGGGGGGTAGCTCAATTCTACTACCCCATCCCAGTTCTGTGAACTCACAGCAAAAGTAAAATGATAAAGAAATTATTTTATAAACAATATTTTCTTGGATTAAATCGATTTTCACATTATTTGTAACTTATCATAAGAATGACTATAGTAATCAATAATAAATATTCCAATAAAATGAGTACCAAGAAATCCTATAATTTGTTACTTACCTTATCTAACCAAAGCACACATTCAAAACACCAGCTGCCTCACCCGAACAGGATGATATACGCTGCACGAAAGTCGAACAAGCACAATTCCCACTATACTGTATAATACGCAGCTATACGGCATTTTCGAATAGTGCCCTCTTATGTGACCCGGTATAATCCTATTGTTCGATTCAAGCTATTCGCGTGCCCTCGAAAACGTGCACCGTATACCCGATTAGTGTCCTCCTATGTGAACCCAGCCTAAGGAGTGAATTCTGCCTCCCTTCACTTTCTCCATTTTAAGGGGGCAAACAGCAGTATTAGTCGGGTACCTAAGGGGGGGTCACCATGCATCCCCCCAGGACTCTTCGAAACTTACATTTTCAGGATCCTCATGACATACCAAAACATAATCAAGATGTTAACAGGAACGAAAAGTGGCTGTTCTAGGTGAAATTTAATGTATTCTATTGTTTTTCATAATTTCTTATGTATTTCTTTGTTTTTCAACTTTTTCAACTTTTGTTTTTTCTTTGTTTTTCTATTGGAAATTGTCACTGACCACTTTTCTACCATAATTAGCACAAAACTAATCAATGAAAGTGATTAATTGTAAAAATAATCAGGTTTTCATGACTTTCATGACAGAGCACCTGTTTTCCATAGGAAATGTACACAAAAGCACAATATTGTGCCCGTTTTGGGACGACATTCCGTTACAAATATGGGCGTGACTTCGCAAAAGTATGCGGGGAAGTTGCAAATTTGGTCTCGAAAGTTGCGTGAGACTTGAACAAAACAAAGTCAAGTAAGTTTTGAGGAGTCCTGGGGGGGGGGTGCACAGTGACCCCCCCCCCCCCCTTAGGTACCCTACTGTGTAAGCCCTACATGTAAGCACATATATATTACATACATACATAAGGACGGGGGGGGGGGATCCCCCCCCCCCCTCGAAGTTTCGCGCTATAAATCGGTCCCGAGGCTTCTTGACTTTGTTTGGTCAAGTCTCGCACAACTTTTGAGACCAAATTTGCAACTTCCCCGCATACTTTTGCGAAGTCACGCCCATTTTTGTAACGGAATGTCGTCCCAAAACGGGCAATTGTGCTTTTGTGTACATTTCCTATGGAAAACAGGTGCTCTGTCATGAAAGTCATGAAAACCTGATTATTTTTACAATTAATCACTTTCATTGATTAGTTTTGTGCTAATTATGGTAAAAAAGTGGTCAGTGACAATTTCCAATAGAAAAACAAAGAAAAAACAAAAGTTGAAAAAGTTGAAAAACAATAGAATACATTAAATTTCACCTAGAACAGCCACTTTTCGTTCCTGTTAACATCTTGATTATGTTTTGGTATGTCATGAGGATCCTGAAAATGTAAGTTTCGAAGAGTCCTGGGGGGATGCATGGTGACCCCCCTTAGGTACCCGACTATATAGCTTTTTTTAAGATCTAAAAATTTTCATTTAGAAGAATCATATATCCCCCAAAAGGAAAACAATGAAGAAATGCCCATTATTTTCAAATCTGTAGTCCCTCAAAGTTCGAGCTGAAACGCCTTTCTGCCTCCCTCGGCTCCCCTTCCCCTTCTTTTCCTCTCTTTTGCCCCTGCTCTCTTGGCCTTTTACACCTTTGGGAGGGTGGGGGGGGGGCAGACGCACTTGTTCCCTGGATTTTTTTGTTTTTATTTCTGAGAATCGTCCTCCTGTATTTTCAAACTTTAATATTCTTATGTTTCTTTCATTTAAGCACTATATTGATAGAGCTTGTATCTGCAATGCGAACATGTTCAAAATATTACAAAATTTTGATTGAAAATTCTCAATTATTCCACCACACTATGCGTCACTACATCGTTGAATTTTAAATCTGAAAATGCATGGGCTCCCTCCCCGGCCCTTTCGGTCCACCTCTTACACATTGAAGAAAGGATCATAAAACCATTATTGGCTCAGAATACATTTATATACACAGGCCCTAGATTCTGGAATTCATTAAGTTGCGAAATAAAAAAATTATCCTCCTTTGTATTCTTTTAAGCGGAAGTTGAAATCCTTTCTGTTAAACCCTCTCTGACGTTTCGTTTTTATTAACCAAGTCCCAACAACCACAGGGTTCATCATCCAACCATCAATCAATGAATCTCTGAATTCATTATAATGAAACAGCCATTATAATCTCTGCACGGCTGTATGCAGCCACCAGCTGTTTGAAGCACCTCTTCAATTCCCTTTTCAATTCCCTCTTTCGTTTCCTTGATCAGCGTGTAGGCATTCTCTTTCTTTCTTTCTTTCTTTCTTCCTTCCTTCCTTCCATTTTCCATTCATTCTGTCTAGTCGGGTCATGTTGCTGTGTGTCTCCTATTTTTGTTCCGTCTTGTCTTAAATTATACTCGTGCTAAGCATATGCAAATAAGTATTTCGTTAGATTTTTCTTGAGTGGTTCACAATCTACAAGCTTACTTTTAGTGGATCTCTCAGTTCTTTTTTTTTTTCAACTGAAACATAACCTTGTATTATTTTGCGTATACATGCATATATATGTAACTTTATTATTGTATCACTTGATATCATTTGCAAGTTGTATGTATACGATTGTGATATGATTCCTAATTTATACTGTGTTGTGTTCTGTTGGAAAAAGGAGAAGAATGAAATAAAATGAAATGAAATGAAAAACAATGATCCTGGATGAAGAGATCGCGAATGATAATTAGGCATTCACATTTTCCCTATATTTTCTCAATTTTTATTAAAAATTGCAAATATTCCACCAAAAGCTCCCTCGTGTGGGAGGGAGATATCCTGTAAGTTACCCCCCCCCCCCCCGACCGACAACTTGGATCAAGAGGTGACAGACACCGGCGTATAGCCAAGGGTGGGTGGGGGAGGGGGCGATGGGGCGATGGGGCGATGGGGGCGGTCGCCACCCCACCCCCCCCCCCCACCCCACCCCGACTTGGACCGGGGATTTCGAAGGCGGAAAAAATATAAGATTGCGCGTATACTGTGTGCATGTGCATGAAGCGGGTCTCTTTCTCAATCTTTTATCAAGTAAGATCATAATTTTTTTCAATATTTCACTCAAATCATGTACCAGATCGTTGAATTTCAATTCTAAAATTGCAAAATCTCTCTTGCTTCCCCTCCGAAACCCTCCCCCTCTGTGCCCCTTTCCCTATAGCCTTAGTACATTTCTCAGATTTACAAAAATTCTAAATAATTATTCTGAGTGCACAAGACGTATTCCGAAAACTCTAAAGTCCCTCATGTACAAGGGGTAGGCCCTATATCCCTTTTAATCAACCCTTTTACTTTAAACAGGCAAAAGCTCCCTCGTACGAGAAGGGTGGGTGGGGATAGCACTCTCGCACGCTTTTTCTCTGCTCGCCCCTCCCCCTCCCTATGCATACAAAATATAGACTATGGCTACACTTTGAACATAGACAGTTTTTTAAATATGCCACAAAATGTGTGCACCAAAAAGTTTAAGTGCAATAAGGAAATACGGAATCCCCCTCGTGTAGGAGGGGATATAGGGCTTATTCCCTCCCACATCCTCCTGCTTTGTCTCCTTCCACAGACTTGCTACACTTCTCTGATTGATAAATCTCCACATAAATCATTCCAACAGAATTGTGTGCGCCCAGATTGTTAGATTTCGGGTCTAAAATTAGAAAAAAAATCCCTCTTATATGGGAGAGGTATATCTTTGATTTTGATTTGATTTTGATTTATTGGTTTCTGTATCATCATTGTACATATACACATTCATGTACAAACATAAATATAATAATATATATAAGTATTTTCTTGTCCATTGCCTGTGTACAATGTACAGCAAAAGTACAACAAAACATACAACAATGAATAATACAGAGGGGCTACAGCATAAGCGTAGCTTGATTTGCGTGCAGCCCCCGTAGCATAACATAATAATTATTATAATATACATCGGAAGGAGAATAGGAGGGAGGGATGACTTGCATAGAGATAAGATAGTTGAAAGGAGAAAGGGAAAGGAGAGGTTTGTCTGCTTTCACTAAAGGGTTATACAAAGTAAAATCACCTGTATCACTGATTAGCAAGACATGACAAAATATTTCCTCACCGAGGTACAGGTGGACAGTTGATGCAGGTCATGGTCGGTTACATAATAAGATGGCAACTGACCATTATGAGAGCGAAACATACAGCCTTGCCACCCTCCGATTGCTTGGTCCTCTCTATAGACTAAGTAAACTTTGGGGAATGACAATTCCGAATTTACCACCAAAAGTGTGCTTCAGATCGCTTTATTTCAATTCTAAAAACGTAAAAGCTCTGTCGAGCTTCCCCCTCTCACACCCTCCCCTTTTATAGACTTTGTACATAATTATAATACACAGATTGATGCACACGCGGAATAAGAGTTCAATGTCGTGGTTTAGCTATTAACGCTTCCCTGAATAAACCCTATTTATTTCCATTTTTTTTTTTTTTGGGGGGGGGGGGGGCTAGAAAAATTAAAAGTAGTGTTGTATCCAAAGTTTGCCCCAGATCACTAAATTTCAGGTTTGAAAATGCAAAATCATCTTCGTGTGGAAGGAGAAATATCCCTTATCTATACCTTCGTGTGCTTGCTTTTTCTGTTTGATTGCTTACAGCAGACATCGTTCATGGTATTCACTCTAAGAAATAATACAAGAAGTTTAGGCCGAATGTTCAATTGTAATCTACATCAAAATATACTGCTACCTTAAACAAGTGAGACTGTTTCAAGTCGATAAAACACGCAAAAACATGCATCTAATGACACCATTTTCAACCTCAAAATGCAAAAGTTCTCACCGTGGGAGGGGGACCCCCCCCCCCCCCCCCCCCGGCTACACCGTCCCCTCCCTCCCCCCTCCCCTCCCCCCCCCCCCCCCCGGTCGCTCCGCTCGTTCGGGTTCGTTCGCTTCGCTCCCTTCTTCCACTCCCTGTTCGCATACTACTGAGTAACCGCCCCCCCCCCCCCCCACCCTCTAAGATCAAATCCTGGCTACGCCGGTGCAGTGGTGACAGATACAATGATTCAGCCAATCACTGTCCCAGAATCTCTTTGCTTAAAAATATTTTACATATCATTCCAACAAAGTGGGCACCGACATTGTTTAATTAAAAAAAAAAAATCTTGAAAAATCCAAAAGCTCCGACGGGATGAAGGGGGAAGTGGCGTAGACAAGTCCTCAGGTCATACCTCTAGGTTTAATTTGCGGCCAAGCGAGAAAATCTTAATGTACTAAAGGCGATTGATGTACGTTCAACCCCCCCCCCCCCACCACACACACACACACACACACACACACACATACACATTGCCATTTTACCCAGGAATATTTTTCTATTAGGGCGAGAATATGGTTGTTGTTAGGGATTAGTAATGTGAAATGTAAAGTGACAGCGACAAAGATGACGATTATGATAAATAAGATATGATACTAAGAAGAAGACTGCCATGACTGATAAGAATAAATTTTCATTTGATTTCATAATTGCATTTACTCCAGAACGGCAAATGATTCAGCCAAAAGGGCTCTTCCTCATGTCCGAGCACAATAACAGTACTCTCTAAAAAAAATTGAGTGAAAATTTTCACTCTTTAAGGAGTGAATACAAAAAAGAGTGAATTTAGAGTGAAATTGGAGTGATTTTTTAGTGAAAATGTTCATTTTCACTCGTTTTAGAGTGACGTCAGGGATCACTCCAAAATCTTCGAGTGATCCCTGAGGTCACTCCAAAATGAGTGAAAATGAACATTTTCACTCGAAATTCACTCCAATTTCACTCGAAATTCACTCTTTTTTGTATTCACTCCTTCAAGAGTGAATATTTTCACTCGATTTTTTTTAGAGAGTACATAATAACAATAATACCACGCATACGTTTAACTTTGGTCCATGTTAATTCCAATTCAAAATTTATTTTTACCTTTCCAACAGAATGTACGAAGAAATATGTGAAATTTGACATGCGTGTCGTTGAAAATATACACAGCGATCCGGCCATATGCAGGGATAATAACATGTCCGTGTGACCAGTAAAAAAAAAAAAAGAGACGTACAATTCACAAATTTTAAAAGTGCAACACAGCGATTTTTGAACATCTCCACTACCTTGAATGACTCGGGATTTTAGCAATTAAATGAGTAATTCTCAATCCATAAATTAGGTTACTTTTAATACATTTTCATAAGATAAGTAGTAAGATTGAAAATAGTGATTGTATACTATAGTCGGTACTTTTTGAAAATACTTCCTTAACTTGCCAACCGGAGAAGACGTCAAAATTCTAATCCGCTTGGAATACATTATTTCAGTCTTTTTGTGGGCAAAATTTGGTGCTTTTATACCAAACTATGCATGCAGCATAATCTCACTCTGCCACCGGAATGGTTTTATCTTTCATCTCGCAGAGAGATAGATACGAAATAGACGTCTGTTTTGTTTAAAAGGGTATATAGATACAATGAAATGACATGTAGATTACTTTCCCAGCTGTTTCCAACACGCCTTTTTGATGTGGTTGTTTTCGAACTCTGCCTCCATTTTCTGATAAGAATTTTCTATATACCTGCCCATGTATTCAAGTTTGACCTCGACCGTGGCGGCCAGTCATAATTATACGGTTTGCCATCACAGATATAATAAGAGCGTAATAAAAGAGAGGAAATTATCTTCAACATGGAAGCTCAAACTTTTGTTGCGGATGCATGATGGATGAAACAGGTACTCTTTATCTACCACCCACTCAAGTCAAAGTACTGTGAAAACAACAGCAATTTGTGGCTGTATGCGGCAACGAGTACATCGTAGACCCACGTTACCAAACGGGTAGTTTGCAAATGAACGCTTCGACAGTGAACTCCAAATTGGGTTCACAGGCCAGATCGTTCCAGGTGTGCTCCCAGTCCACGCAGAAGGAGATACAGTCTTGCTCGCCCTGGTAGCTGTTCGGCTGTCCGGGAGCAAAGTTACGGTAGTCAAGGGGTGAGCCGTCGCTCCAGGTGAATGTGTCTTCCGTGACCTTGTCGTGCAATCCGATCCAGACCCTGGTCTTAGTGGACACCTGTGAGAGAGACCACGAGCAAACAGCATCAATGCAGGCTCAGTGCAGCTGCGGAACAAGGAAAACTAAATGTGTAGAGCTCCCTATTATGATTATTTTCTTTAACTCTTTGGCCCGAATTCACGAAGGTGGTACAAATGAAACCATGGTTTAAACCATGGACAAAAACCATGGAGCGCCAAGTGTCGCACGGAATATTTCGTTACAAAATTGGTCATTTCGTCGACAAAATGACCGTTTCGTTAACGAAATTATCATTTTGTGGACGAAATGTTCATTTAGTTACAAAATGTTGTCATTTTGTTACAAAATAATCATTTCATCGACGAAATGACTGATTTCGTAACGAAATATTCCATGCGACACTTGGCTCTCCATGGTTTTTGTCCATGGTTTAAACCATGGTTTCATTTGTACCACCTTCGTGAATTCGGGCCATTATGTGCCACGTTCGCACGCCTGACTCAGTCAACCTTGTGCCAAGTTCGCATATTCTGCTCAAACGCACAAACCCGCCCAAGCCCATCGATAAATCGTCAAATGCCACAGTACACTGTACAATGAAAAGGTTTCACACGATTCCGTTTCTCTCACAATCAGCTCGCATTTTATGTAGTGATTGACTATTAAATGGTGTTCCCTACTCGATTTGCGAGTAACTCTTAAGTTTCTGTCACTGTGTCATGTGTAAAAGTCATGCCTTTATAATAACGCATTTACTAATTAAAGAAAACAAAAATCATAGATTTGTCATTCAATCTCTGTAAAAGCAAAGCTTGGCATTTCCTTTGCAACTTTGCTCACCACCATGTCCAGAGTAACAGAAATATATGAATTATATAGATTTGAAAAACAGAATTCTTTTTCTCAGAGCATGACTACAATGGTACCTCAGAATAATGTGGCACACAGGGGGTTTCCACCATGGCACATAAAAAGTTAAAGCCATTGGTGCGTTCACCATTAGGTGTAACTGAACGACTTCAAATTTTTGAACGAAATTCGCAGGGCTACATTCATATTATACTAATACAACATTTCATTACGAATGCATAACACGTGCAATGTATGTATATCTTTATTGAAACTGCAATTAAATGAACACCAAATGTGTTTATACCAATACATAGAGTTACTCTCCTCTGATGCAATCACTGAAGAACGGATACATGACAAAAAAGTAGGCCTCCACGGAAATGTCGGAAAACCGTTTGCCCAACAACAATATTGTGCTTACTATCAGAGTATAGTTTACATTGCACAGAAGCAAGCACTGAAGGTTTCGCTTAAAGGTGTCGTTTGACGAGAGTACTGTATAGGATCTGAAACCTATAATAACAAATATGCTGATCAAGGTTTCATGTAAACAGTAAATGGGGTCAAGGTGTGTTTCACTCTCTAGAGATTCTCTCTCTCTCTCTCTCTCTCTCTCTCTCTCTCTCAAAATTGTTGTTTTTAATCGCTCGTTTATATAAATTCTTCGTTTATTTGTTATTTGTTATGACTTGCTTCATTTGAGAGCACAACTACTCTACATTGTAAGTCGAGCTCACCCGCTTGTTCCGGACCGTTTCGTAGAGAGACACGATGAAGTCCGTTTCCTCCTGTGAGTGAATAGAGACGAGATGGCCCAGTTGAGGTGCACCGTCTCTTTCGTTACATGGAACAGCGAAAGAGCGGCAGTGCAGCTCCGCTTCGTACCACGTTGTGTTCTCCACCGAGAAGTATCTGAGACGAAAATAAGGCGAATCAAATCGAAGTATAATTTTGTAAAGTTGCACACCACGCTCAGCTTGGCGTTGAGGAAAAGAGCAAAAACATGAATAGGAATGAATGAAAGATGTTTCATCACAGTCAGACTCGAGAGAGGTTTGGAATCTTCGAATTTTCATGCTTTCGGAAATTGGTTTCAACACCACTGCTCACAAAATGTGATTAAATTGGCAGTGTTAACACTGTCTTAACTTCATTGAAATCCAACTGAACTGAACACACTGCATCTTTCCAAAATTTGTATTTCGACTTGGAATCAAGAAAGCTTAATAATCGTCCTTCACATCAAACTATTGTACTTTGGAGTCTTAGAATAATCAGATAACAGTGTATTGTAAAGAAAGAAGTATCATGGATTAACTATTGCTTGATCATTGGCGAATTTCGTGATGTGTGGGTGACAGCATTTTTTTTCTTCTTCAACTTGTTAGGAGAGCAGTTAAAGAATGACAACAGCTATAGCGCCTTTTCATAATGCGTGTAGGATTAGATGGGAATTCATGGGAATCTTTCGTATATACTCTAATATGTTTTGTCCACTATGTTAAATGTCCACTGGATGAAACCATTGAAGTGGAACTTTCCCCACCTCCCAGGTTGAAGCCAGTTATTTGTCAATATCGGCTACATAAAGGTGAATGAGTGCCCACAATAGAATAATTGTACCAGATTTGGCAGTTCAATATCAATGTACGGGCATGAACTGTTCAAAGCAAACAGTCATATAAAACATCAGACTATGTATAGGCAGACCGAATGCCGCATAGCCAAATTATATCCAAGTTGCTAGATAAGAGATCCAGTAGGAAAATCACATTTCGAATATTGATCTCAAATGTTCACAATCTTAAAGGAGACCTCCGAATGATTTTCATATTTTTGCATTTAAACAACTACATGTATAAATTAGTTATACTGAACATGCTGAAGACAGAGTTTCAGAATTTGTGATAATTTGGATGAAGAATAAGAATGGTTGAAAATTTAGAACAAATTGCAATGAACAAAAATGATGACATGGCAGAGTCACCATAAGAATGCATGAGTTGGGGCTCAAGGAAGCAGAACAAAAGAAGAAGGCATGCATAGATTCTACGCAGGGGAACTCGCAAGCAAGCGGTATTGTAATGGAATTACACTGCTACATTTCTTAAATATGTGAACCTCCTATGTCATCATCCTTGTTCAGTGTAATTTGTTTCAGGTTTTTCAGAGTATTGTTTCTATGCTCAAGAATCAGAGTAAATTCCACAAATCTATACATGGAGTTGTCGATTTATGTACTACATGATGTCAAATTATGAAAATCGTTTGGAATGTCCCTTTAAGTAGAGCTAACATGAAAAGCATAAAGCCCTTATTTGAAAATCTTATATACATTATTTGTATTGTGTGAAATTGATATAAATTATACATATCATAGATACATCAAACACCAGACTACACGATGTCAAGAAACTCTGTTTCAATTCAGCCGTAAATGCACATTAATATTACATATATATATATATATATATATATATATAACTTCCATGACCATTATATGAATGTGACTTTTCTAAACATATCTTTCATACGACTAAATAGAATGTTCTGGTAATTAGTTATTCATTTTTCTTTTGTGTCTTAGAAAATGCCAAAAATAACTTTTCTCTGAAATTTTTTGATTTATCATATGTCATAAAAACAATCTTTCCATACAAAAAAATGCCATTCTTATTCATACTTTTGCCATTGATTTGTTGCAAAAAAAAAGTATACACTCATCAAATTTTAGAATATCAATTTCATTGCGTTTCGTATATATTGAAAAAGACTAGGATTAACTGCTTGAATTCATTAAAGCTGTACAAAACCCTTGAAAAATAAACACAGATTTGTCCTATTCTGACAGAGTTACCTGCTAACTTTAGTCGTTTAATGAGTGTGCCCAACTTGATAATCATTACAATCAGTACTTAAAAGGGGAACATAAAGTTTCCAAAATTATGCAGCCAAAACGAAGAATGGTTTAATAACCAAAATGCAGGATTTACCTAAAATCAGAGTTTGTACTGTAATGTCTCCATTGTAGAACACTGACAGGGATTAATCGATGTCAGAAAAGATACAGCACGAAACCAATTCTCTCCGGACCCTCATGTTAGATTCCATGTTCCTTGAAAACAAAATATCCAACCCTGTACAATCCAATGAATTCCACTTGCCACGGACTAGGACTATCTTCGCAGTCTCTATTCGACACACTTTTTTTTTTTTTTTTTGCTTTCATTTTGTCCAATATTTTGGAACTCTCTCAATACCAGTTAAGAAGAAGCTTAAAGATTTAATACCTTTACTTTGATTTGTGCTTTGTGCTTACTCTTGGGAACCGTTCTGTATGAAAATCGATGTTTCATGAATGTGTTTTAAATATTACAGACAACAGGTATATATAGGTCTATACACTGATTATTTATGTAACAAAACTTGTTGAAATTACCCAATTAACTGTGCATGCTGAGTAATGTCATATCTGTGTATACAATATATGATGAAATTGAGGAAAATTAATGTTTATAGTAAAAAGGAGTGCCATACAGAAAATAAAAATCAAATCAAATCAAGTCAACATCTATCTGATCACCATTCACCTGTAGCAATGCCCCTGGAATGCGGTCCACAACGGTGGGCAGCCACAACCACCGGCCTGGGTACTTGGCAGCGCTGCCAGTGCAAAGCCGAGGAAAAGCACGGGGTAGAGCCTCACGAATACAGAAAACATGCTGTTGAGTTCGTCGTATGCGATATTGTCGTCAAAGCAATCACCAATCCACACTGACTACGACAAGTCCAACGCTGGATCTTAATAAAGTGAGCGCAGGTGATTTAAGCCTTACAGATACATGGTGTAATGTCTGCTGATCCTGGAACCTATATGTCTGTTTTGATCATCAGTCGGTTTGTTTTTCTTAGTCTGTCGTTTGTGGTTTATGTTTGCAGGAAGAGCGCCGACCGCTTCGGGAGAAATGAACTCCCTCATATTTACACAAACATTACTCTGATTTCCAGCTACATCCTGCCATGATACCATGTAGGCCTATTGAGTATAATGACTGATACTTGACAGTTATTTTCTTTGATCGAGTATATTCTTTATCCGTGACGTTATATTCACATACATTTTAACATATATGTTAAGTAATTCATAATCCACGTTTTGCTCAAATTGATATTATCAATAACAGAAACAGAGCAGAACACAAGAAATTGGTTTAATTGTTCTCCAAATACTGTAAACTGCTGGTATTGATACCATGATCACATGATATTATGCCGATTTCTGGAGTTGTGATGCGTCCGTCTGTGTGTGTGTGTGTCTATATAATAATAATAATAGTATATATATTATATATATATATATATATATATATATATATATATATATATATATATTGATTATGTTGTAACGAGATTCGGAGAATCCGATTCAGTTTTCGCTATCGATTACAACTTGTTGGCATCGATTGTACCTTTAGCAGAGAAAGGTTGCGCCCTACCTGTATTAGACTGGTCATTCTAAGGAGCTATAAGATGCATTACTTTGGTTTGAATTGGTTTGGAAGGATTTTTTGTGGATGTTCCCAAGTAATCTGAAGAAAAATAGAAGAATATTTTGTTTAAAAATGTATGGAATGTTTCTAGATATTCGCATCACCGCAAAAGTGATGATGAGGGTGTCATAAATCAACACAAATCAATATGCATTTGGATTTCAGTGGCCCTTTAAAAGCACACAGCATTTTTTTTTTCAGATTAGTGGTAACCAAAAGTTGATGGGGCGGGGTCACAGTAATACCCCCTCCCCCATTTATAACACGTGGACACTCACTCAGACTTAAAACCTCCACACACACACAAAACCACCGTTGAAACAACCTGTGCTATACCTCTTCGTTTATTTCCACGCAATTTTTGACAATTCATGTCGCTGTATTCAGTAAAGGCCGATATAGATTGGACACACCTTCTCACCTTCCCATTAAAATTGCCGAGGAAATATCGTCTGCTTTCAGCAGGATATAGCCTAACTTGAAAAACAGAGATGTATTTCCGTTACACATGAAAGAATATACGAAATTGATATCACACTGCCTCCAAAATGACGATCAGGAATATCCGTTCTGAAAGCGATAGTTCCTGGTCGCTTGTACACAGTCGTTTTAAATACTCCTTGATGGTTATGTTACAAAATCACAGCATACAAATAATAATTGATGAATTCGTAATATTTTGTATCTTTAAGTATATACTTGTAATACACCGGACATTCTTGCCGACCCCCCCCCCCAAAAAAAAAGAAAAAAAAAGCTAAAGACGCCAATTTTATCCGTCGTTAATCTTGAAGTATAATATGTGAAAAAATACAAACTTCTAAGAGAAAAGGCGGAATCGTAATTAACGTGTCACCACTTTTTTATGTATTCGCTCAAAAACCAAGTGAATATTTCTACAACAAAACTAGAAGTGCTTCGTTAACGACGTACTTGTCAAGTACTTCGTTAACGAAGCAATTATAGTTTTCATTGTATGTTTTTGAAATGTTGATTTATCAGCATTATTGAGAGATGTACTGAATTACAGCTTTATCTCTGTTTACAAACGAAAATGGATATCTTCTCTCAGCAGGAGATCACCTTTGTTTATCAGAATTCTTTTTTTTAATTCCAAAATAAACTACTTCAAACAGGGACATTTTTATCCCATAACACTGGGTTATAGTAACTTTCGACTCTTGCTCGATGAAGATTATAAAAATTTACATGTAGCATGTTTTTCCTTTCTCTTCCTCATACATGAATTTGTCATCTGTTATTGCCAGAGTTGTTTCTCAGACTTTAGATCTCTTAGGAACTATATTACATGGTTTCTCTGGTGTACCTTTGAGTGGGTGATACAACATTTGCTCGTGCGACAAAATTGCTCCGGTCTTATTTCCTCGATGGACATTAGATTAGCGTTGTGATAGAGTTTTATGTCTAGTTTGATGTGAGGATTATAGTTAGGTTTAGGGTTACATTTTTGGGGGTATAATTTGGGTTTGGCTGTAAAAGCGTGCAGATATTTCATGGGAGCAATGCATTGTAACAAGAGCAAATGTCACTGAACCCTTTGAACGTGCTCGTCTACTGCAAAGATGGCATCGCTGTCATCTGTGTGATGTAACAGCCAAATTCTTCCTTAGTAAAAGAGAGGACCAAGCAAGTCCAGCGATGGCATCTCAACCGGGCGGCGAGAAGGCATATCGATGCTCTGTGTAGACAGTCAGAAAATCAATCAATCAATTAATCAATCAATCTATCAATCAATTAATCAATCAGTCAATAAGTAGATGTATGAATATCTATATGAATAAATGAATAAATATAAACTTACGTATGTATACATACATACATACATACATGCATGCATACATTATAAGGCCAACAAAAATGTTTGTTTGCCCGTAATTGTCAAAACCCAAGAGGGTCGGTAGGTCGGGGTTTTTTTAATACCCTTTTTACCCATGTAATTTTGCAACTTTGGCAGGGCATCTCGTAATACACTCATCCTTCTGGCAATACTTCGAGTTCTAGTTCAACTTTGTAAAGGATGTGGCGCAAGTTTAATGCACTCAAAACTCCAAGGGATTCATTCAAATCTACGTCTTGCCAGGGCCCGGTATAGGCGAGGCAGAAATACTCACTGACAAACACCTATAACGTTCATTTGCAAACAGCTCCAAAAAAGTACCTTCCAGTGAGATGCTGGCAACTGAACTCCAAACAGTTTTGGTGCCATGACAGCTGGTAACGGATGCTGCAAAAATAACCATCTTGGCAGTCGCGCTGCGCTGCGCCGCGGCCGGTATGGTAGCTAGCTAGCTAGCGCACTACCTATGCTCGTGAGCCAAAAAGGTAGCTAGCATGCAATGCATGCCATGAAACGTAGCCTGCGGCCCCGCGCGGCCCGAACACGATTACGACGGGTCGATGAGATGAAAAAACATTTTTAGATTTTTTTCTTAAATTCTTTCTTTAGCTTACAATGGATAATTTGGGGTTTAAAACCGTTCACAAATTTGCAGAAGATGAAATTTAAGGAAAAAATAAACTTGAAAGAGAGAGAGAAAAAAAAAAACCCGACCCGAAATTTGATTTTGCGAAGGGCAAACAAACCATTTTATTTTTTTGCCTTATCATAATGACTGTGTGTGTGTGTGTGTGTGTGTGTACAACACATAAGTGAATAAGGACAATAAGGGTTAAGACTGGGATGGGAGTGGTGGGCCAGAAGAAAAGTAATATCGTCTGGTTGAAGAATTTTACGCTACAGTATAATTTTTTTTCAGTATTATTTATCTATTTTTACCAAGTGTGAGGAGGAGGAGGAGGAGGTTAAATTCTCCATGTCTGCAGATAATACCATGCAGACTGTTCACTCACACCACCGATTTGAAACTGTTGTAAGGGGTGTATACAATATTATAACATATTGTAAAATATAAGAATATTTTTTCCCCAATATATTGAATATTGTTTCACCTCGTCGCTGCAATACGATGGAACAGTAAACCATCTCTCTGGATCTGGTATCCCAAGGGTCATGTTCATCATTCCACCAGAGTTCATCACGAAAACTATGTGCCAAAGGTCATTTCGGCGAAAAAAAAAAGCAGAAGAAAAATATTTTAAAATGTGTTTCTTTCATGACCAATTACTTTCTTTTTATTAAGGTTGTTTTGTGTGTAAGTGCACGTTTGTCTTTCTTCTCAATATTAACAAGGGTTACGTATTCCCTTCAGAGTATGTCTAAAATAATGTGGGCTCAATATTGCTCTGCAGATAGATATTTGCTCTGTTTGAATCGGTACTGAAATCGAGATTGAAGAAATATTAAGGACTTACTTTCTGGCCCCGGACCCATGCTGAATTTGCCTGTGAATATCTTGCCCAGAGGAAAGCAGGTTTCTTGGACAACACTGAGATGAAGCGTCCCCCTGCAGCCGCGCCCGGAGTGATGGGAGTTCCAACCGTACTTCCAGTTATCCACTGGCACTCCGTTCGGACCGCCGATAACGGCACTTCCGGTGTACGTTCCGTTCTCTGCAAAATGATGATAAAAATAATAATAATAATGATAATAATAATAACAATAATAACAATAATACTAACAATGATAACATTAATAATAATAGTAGTAGTAATAATAATAATGACAATAATTACAACAACGACAATAATAGATACCCCTCCCCACTCAACCGTGCTTCTTATTGAATAACAACAAAAACAAGTTTCGGAGGGGAGAGTACCTGCAAGCCAACATAGTCACATTAGAACTGTCCTGCAAGTTTATTACCAGGGAGGTGGAATTATCTTTCCACCTTCTGATATTGATACAGTATACGAAAGGTACATGTATTAGGACTCATACCTGTAAATAAAATGGACTGTCCCACACCCCTTCACCAAAGATACCAAAATAAATGACGAAAAACAATTAATTAAAAATCAATGATGTAGTTTGGCAAAAAACTGAATAGCTGCAGATATTAAGTATGAATACCTCTACAAACTGCATTTAGGTTGGAAGATGAAAGCTTTTCTGATGGAATTTGAGGGGGCTATATTTCATAGGGTATATACGTGTACTGAAAATGTGTGATTTGGGGGGTGACAAAAACATGCAGTCTGGTTTTGCGGACCCTTGGACAGAATTTGAGCAGAAGAACCTACCCTGTTAATTTGATGGATTAAAGGGTATATCTCACTTATCCAGGTTAGTGAAACTGAAACACCTCATTTCTCCCAGCTATTTTACAGAATATTTTGAAATTTGATTTTTAACACAAGTCTCTATGGGGAATTATTTACCCGTGTGTATAGAGAATGCACGCAATGCACACAAGTCTATGGGAAGTATTCCTCCCATACAAGCTCTGCTGGTTTATGTTGATCTATTGTGTCAGATCTCTTCCTCCCTCCTTCTCTTTCCTACCCCCACCCCCACCCCTCTCCTCTATCCCCCCCCCCCCAACTCTGCTTTGCTACAATTTGTTTTCTTATTATGTTGTTGTGGTACATGTACTAGATCTTTGTACATAGCAGTCAGCAGTATCACACAACTTTGAATGACTGTGTTATTTTAATGTATTTCTTTGTTTTGGCTACCACTATGAAACAGGTCAAAATACATAAAGTTAGTCTGTTTGACAAAAGAAAGTCTTTTCAAGTACTTTGTAGGCAATAAGGTGAGGATGACATCCCCATAATCAAGGATAACTGCCTGCATCTATGTATTCATCTTATGAAGAACTGATCAACAGTGCAAGATCTATTTTTGAAAAAAAAAAAAACTCAAAGGGCATGATTTTTAAATGTGTCCCTTTGAGAAGCTTCATAACCCTTGAATGTGTAATTTCTCATATGATGTAGGGGCAAATATCATCAAAAACACATTTATGATGTTAAAAAGTTGAATAAGAAATATGACCTCCACTATAATGATATCACTCACCTCGCAGACAGTTGGAGGGCTCCCTCACTGAGGACATCGTGCGCTTCTCGCAGTACTGTAAATCATCCAAGATGATCCACGTGGATTTCTGACAGGTCAAAGGTTATGAGAAAGAGAGAGAGAGAGAGAGAGGGAGAAAATAACTAATATCACTTCCTCAGTTCATTCTCTTGTACATCCTGAAACGTTCTGGTCAAATCAACTTTTCCTTAACTTTTTCAACATTTCTCTACTATAATATTCAAGTGGGGACAAGTTACTGTTGCTGTCGATGAACTGTTGGTAGTCATTTACAAGTCTGGGTTTAATCGTAGACGGCGAGGTGTCACAATATTGGGGTGTTCTTAAAATTTTCTGTAGATTTTGATTTTTTGTGCTGTTTTCCCTTTTTGGGGGTGCTGAACACGAATCCACTTGTTGCCATTTTTCTAACTGACGTCTTCACCCGTTGCCATGGCAACGAGTTATTTTCTTTAAAGGAATGTGTATTCTTTATTAAACATCATAAAAACATGCAGTAAACACCGAAATAAGTCAATATAACATTTCTTTCATCAAATTAAAAATCACAATTCTTATGACGCCATGGTTACCTAATAGCAAAGATGGTTGACATGGTAACAACTATTTTTAAAGAAAGTAGTAATACTTTCATGAAAAAGCAAGAAAATGTGACAAGATCGAATGGAATATTGATTACTAACTACTATCTTGACTATCATAACTATCAGCTTTTCCCCACTACGTTCATTTCACTTCCTTTTCGTTACTACAGTAACAACATGACAGAAGCTGCCCTTTAAAGAAAAAAATAGGTATTTCAGTTAAAAGGAAAGTAAGAATGAAATAAATCGGTATATAATACATTTCTGTAAGAGTTAGATTTTTTGTGTTCTCTCCCTTATTTTGGGAGTGCCGTACACGATCCACCTGCTGCCATATTTCTAATTGACATCTTTAGCCGTTGCCATGGCGACAAATTATTTTCTTTTAAAGAACATGTATTCCTCATTAAACATTTTAAAAACATAATGTAATTTCCAACAGATGTCAATATAAACATATTTCTTTGATTAAATCAAAAATCACAATTTCCGAATATCACAGCTTCCTCATGGTGATCACGGTTGCCATGGTAACAGCTATTTTTAAAAGAAATAATGACTTCATCTAAAAGCATCAAAACATGTAAAGATTGATTGAAAATTTTATTTCATTACCACTTAGAGTCTAACTATGATTATCAGCTTTTTTTTTACTATGCTCATTCCACATTATTATCGTTGCTATGGGAACAACATGAGGAAAACTTTCTTTCATAGAAAGAAGAACTGTTTCATTAAAAAAGGAAAGAAAAAATAAACAAATGGTCAATTTCAGTTAAGTTTAAATCTTTTGTGCTTTTTCATCTCTTTTGGGGATGCTGAACAGGAATGGACCTGTGGTCATTTTTTTAAATGACGTCTTCAGCCGTTGTCATGGCAACAAATTATTTTCTTTAAAAGAACATGTGTTCTTCTTTAAACATTATGAAAACATGCTGTTAACACCAAAATGTGTCAAGACAAACATGCCTCTTTGATTTAGTATAACATCACAATTTTTAAAATTTCATGGTTACGTCATAGCAATGACAATTGCCATGGTACACTAAAAAAAAAAGTGAAAACACAAAGTTTAGTCAGCTTCCTAAATTTCTGATCACATTGCACATTTTAAAACCTTAAATATCCGTAATAATGGTTAATATTTAAAATGGTTGCCATGGAAATGCATCGATTTTTTTAAGGAAAAAATCTACAAGAAAAAAAGTAAATCATGCCTAAATTTTGAAGTTTAACAAATGAGCAAGACTATTAGCCATATATCATTCTGTTCATGGAACATCATTTCTGTTCCTATCGCAACAACATGTTGAGGAATAGATTTTGTTTTTCAAACCATAGATATACCTAGGGAATATAAAATACAAATAACAAGCAATACATATGTGTAAAAACCTCCCCAAAAGTTCAATTTTTCTCGTCATGATGTACTAGCAGTACTCTGTTTTAGCAGTAATGTCTCCAAGACATTTGATAACCTTAAATGACTTTGATACTTCCTCTATAGTGATTTCCAACAGATTGCTATAGAACTTTAATCCTTAAAAAAACATTTTTCTCATGTTATTGCTATGGCAAACAAAAATGATATGGAATGAACGTTGTGAAAACAAAAGCTGATAGTAATTTGTAAATGAATATGCTACTCAATCTCGTCATTTTTTCAATTTTTTTCATTAAAATATGAGTATTTTCTTTTTAAGAATTGTTACTATGGCAACTGTCATTGTTATGAGGTAACAATGTAATTGAAAAATAAAAGGAATGTTATAATTAATTGAGGAAAATGTATATATTGACATATTTTGGCCCTAACAACATGTTTTTATGATGTTAAATTAAAAACACATGTTCTTTTAAAGAAAATAATATGTTGCCATGGCAACGGCTGAAGACATAATTTAGAAAAATGGTCGTAGGTGGAATCCTTTTCAGCATTCCAGAAATAGAAAAAAAGCCGAAAAATTAAACTCTCCAAAATTAATAATTCATTTATCTATTTTATCTTTTAATGGGATACTTCTCCTTTCTAGGGAAAAAATGTTGTTGCCATAGCAACGATAATAATGTGGCATGAACGTTGTGAAAAAAGCTGATAATTATCATGGTAATTTGTAATGAGTATGCTACTCAAACTTTTCATTTTTTCATGCTTTTTTATGAAGAAAATAATTTTCTTTTAAAAAAATAGTTGTTACCATGGCAACCGTCATTGCTATGAGGTTGCTTTGACAGTCAGAAATTGTGATTTTTTAATTTGATTGAAACGATACGTTTATGTTGACCTATTTTGGTGTTTTTAGCGTGCTTTTGTAATGTTTAATGAAGAATACATGTTATTTCAAAGAAAATAATTTGTTGCCATGGCAACGGCTAAAGATGTCATTTAGAAATATGGCAACAGGTCGATTCGTGTTTGGCACTGACAAAATAAAGGGAAAAGCACAAAAAAATATCACTATACAGAAATTTATTTTCTATGGACGTATCTTATTCTTGCTTTTCTTCCAATCGCAGTGTTTATTTTTCTTTAAAAGGCAGCTTTTGTCATGTTGTTGCTATAGCAACGAAACTGATGTGAAATTAACAGAGTGGAAAAATAAGCTGATAATCAAGAAAGTAATTTATGATTAACATTCCACTCAATCTTGTCATGTTTTCTTGCTTTTTCAGGAAAAATATGATTGTTTTTCTTGATAAATAGGTGTTGCCATGGTAACGGTCATTGCTTTAAGGTAACCATGACATTATGAAAATTGTATTCCTTCTCAATCTGATTTAAAAGGATTTATAATGACATATTTCGGTGTTTACATCATGTTTTCATGATGTTTGATGAAGAATACATGTTCTTTTAAGGAAAAAATAATGCGTTGCCATGGCAACGGGTGAAGACGTCGGTTAGAAAAATGACAAGTTGATTCGTGTTCAGCACCCCCAAAATAGGGGAAATAGCACCAAAAAAATCCTACATAAAATTTTAAGAACATTACAACTCGCCGTCTACTATAAAGGGATGGTATCGTTTTCAGTTGAGATGGGGGCTCAAGGTTTTTTTTACTTTTTAGTTTATATCAGGGGGTCTAAAATTATGAGAAGGTAAGAATATGAATACAAAATAAAGCAAACAATTCTAAACGAATGCTTGGTCCCAACTTTTTAAGACCACTTTCAGTTTGGATATCTCATACAGCCATTTAAAAACCGATTTCCAATTAACTTTGAATTCCTCTCAGGATCGTAAGCTCTTTTATATTTTATAAGTGAATGAGTATTTCAACTGCTGATGGTCATTCCGTAGGGTCGTCAACCTCAAAAAGTGAAATATCGAAAAGGCTCGTTATTCTAAGTGTTTTCGTCAACTTGAAAATGAGCTCTATTTAGCCGAAAGTGAGTTCAAAAACGTTCTCCTTTTCGCCTTTCAGTTTCGGATTAACGCACCTTACACATATCGAACCTTTATATTTTCACTCCGGATTAACGAACCTGAGAAAATAAAACGTCCTTTTTCATTTCTGGATTGACGAACCTTCAGAATAAAGAACCTTATCTCATTTTCAGATTTAACGAGCCTTCGGATCCGAATAACGAAAATTCAGAATAATGTCACAATGTTAGGATTAACGAATCCTATCTAATTTTCTGACTAGTTTTAATGAACATCTAGTTACATTCAGAATTCGTGTGTTTCGAAATAACGAACCGGCTACTTTATTTTCGGATCAATGAACCTTCCAAACAACGAACATCATTAGCTGCAAATACCTGAGCGAACTTCTGGATAATCCGGGAGTACGACGTTCGGAATCCGATGGTGCTCATCATGTAGAAGCCGAACTCGCGAGCAGCGAAATCGTAAGCTCCATACAGATACATTTCCCCATTCCTTGTACCGTGTCTGGGATCCGTCTCAGACCATACCATACCTGCATTATTATGTATATGTGTACATAATAATGTATGTATTACTACGGATCATGCTAGTTATTCGAATGGGTCAAACCAGACGGAACGAGTACATTCATACTAATATCCTTCGTATGAACAATATACAGCGACAAAACACAAATATACTAGGACAAACACAAATGCAGAGATAGGCTGGATTGAACTGAAATGTATTATACGATAAGGAGCATAGCCCCCCCCCCCCATTAAAAAAATGAGGTTCGTAATTGGAATACATGTAGATCTTTGAAGTCTGAAAGAAAACTAGAAAAGAGGTATTTCGTTAAAAAAACCGAGAAAAGTGAGACAGAGAATATATAAACACTGTTTCAAAGCAATCAATGATGAAATTATCTTGTATGCTTTTGTCTTCAGCGACGTTCCAAAATCCGGCTTGTATATTGATTTGAATAGACAAAATGGCAAAGCCGGGGTGGTTAGATGGGCCATCGTACCGAAAAACGGATGGACTTAATAATCACGCATCTTAAGGATATTATGTTTAATAAAAATGACAAGAGATAAATCCCTCTATGAGACAAAGCAAGTTGCATACTGTCCTGTTTCTCCCTTTCTCTGCAGCTATTTTAACATCCAATACTCGGCATAATATGATGGTTGAAGTAGTTTTCTTCTGTAAGATTTAGCAGTCTTTTGTTCATGCTTCGGTTCTTGAGAGAGCGAGAAAAAACACACAAAATAAATCTGACTTCTGTTTTATGTTAACCCTAATGTGTGTCCGTGTGCGTGTGTCTTCGTTCATAAGGGCGTAACTTTTGATAAAGAATGCTTCTCTGATGCTCATTCTTTTAATCGCTGATTGTAAAAACTTACTGAGTCCGGACATGAATTTGTCGGGGGCACAGCACGGTTTATGGGCGTTGACCACCGCTACAGCAGCCGCAACCAGAAAGACAATCAAGTGCATCTCGATCGGGTCTTGCTGCATGGAATTCAGACAGAGGAGGAAAACATGATGATACCAGGGACGTGTGCTTCTAGTCTTGTTACCATGGTTACGTAGGCTGAAAAGCCGCTGTCCGAGACCAGCCTCGTCGGTGGCCCGTTAGGTGAAAAGCGTCCTTCTGGACGGCAGGCTCATTTAAAAGGACAAGACCACCTTAATTATTATACATGTGGATTGAGTGAATGCAACAATATTAGTAGAACACATCAGTGAAAGTTTAGGGGAAAATCGAACAATCTGTTCAAAAGATATGAAATTTTTAAAGGTATCTGCGCAGTCACTGCTGGATGAGGAGACTATTACAGTGTATGATGTTATATGCGTACAACGATATAAAGAAAATGAAAAGAGATTTTCACAAAACTTCGCTTTTTGAATAAAATGCACATTTCTTCGACTTTTTACTCACATATGTTACGGGTAATATTATTCCCCTTGCCTTCTGAAAAGGAGAAGTCAGGTGTTCTTTTGTTATTCGAGAAAAGTGAAAATATGTTGAATTTCTTTATTCTTTCTTTATATTGTTGTATACAATGTGACAACACAAGCTATAGCAGTCTTCTCGTCCAGCTTTGAGTGTGTAAAAACTTCAAAAATTCGTAACTTTTGAACGGATTGTCCGATTTTCCTCAAACTCTCACTGATGTGTTCTAGTAATATTGCTGCATTCACTCGATCCACATGTCTATGAAGGTGAGCTTGTCCTTACCAACCAAAACCGTACAATGTGCAACTCCTCAAGGGATCATCTGATTATGTATATTCCTAAAACTTTCATTCACCGTGTCTCTAAGCTTTTTTTATTCATTGAATCCACATGTTCATCTATAAGGAAACTTCTGGACTTCCCCAAAGCCGCAACATTAAAAATCGTTTGAAATTTACGTTTGAAAAATTATTCTATCATCTCTCCTGTAATCACTCACCGAAGCGACTCTAGGACAACAGTAATTACTTTTATAAAGCTGTGATCATGGTATTATCACTGCATTAGATGAGCTCCAGGCACAATGATATAGAAACCAGACTTCACTCATCTTGATCTTGTATATCTGTTGGCCAACTTTACATTATAACATCTCATGAAATGGAGTATGGGGAAAACAATGGCTATTTCTTTTTAATCATACCCTTCTTTATCATTTCCATTCTCCTTAGTCACGAAATATCATGATAGGATGACATTAGGAATCAGCACTATTACCATGCACTTGTTGCATGTTTGGCTTCCTCATAGCTCGGCGAATCCTGCCTAACGTTCCTTTATCTATGGAACAGCAAACGTACGCGTAACACGATCTTCTGCGAGTATTAATAGCCATATACGACCGAGTACTTATAAAATACTGTCCATGTTACAAAGTCGAACACCTATATCCCCGTCTTTCTTCTTACATCCCATTCCGAAGAACTTACAGAATGTGGAATTTTCTCTCACCAGCCTTGATTGTTACCTGATGTCTATGCTCTTGTCGAAAATGAAATAAAACATTGAATTGAATTGAATTGAATTGAATTGAATTGATAGTCCTATGGTCTGTTTCAGGTCAGCAGGAAATGCAGATTGCTTTCTTGAATGATGCAGTTATAGCTTGTATTATTATTATATTCAAGAGCCGCTTACAGCTACTTTATCCCTCCCCCCCCCCCCCCACTTTATCCTCCATCGATCATGTCAATTATAAAGCTGGTATATTATACAAGAAGCTGGTCGACTATGCTTTGTTATCTACTGATATGATACAAATCATGATAGATATTTGTCGTCCTTTCAATCTCTTTATGACAACCACAGAAAGTAGCATATAAGAAGCATGATGAATAAAAAACGTTCCTTCTACTCACCTACCTACCTCCGCCTATACGAATCGAGAACTAATTGCAGAGGACTTGAAAGGATTTGTCGGTTCCCCTCCGTCACGTTCCGAAGTGGCGATGGGTCAATTATGCAGGAAACATTTTATCGTCATTAGATTTATAGAATTATTGCGAACACACTGAAAACACTACAGTGGGCATGCGCAGAAGTGAGGTATCGAAATAACATTAATACACGCGCATGATACAGGCATGTCTCTGTTGTCGCTATTGATCAACAACAACCGAAACTGGCCCGTCGCGCCAGGCACAAAGTGTCTCCTCTTTACATCATAATGTCATATTAATTTTTCAAGTGGAATTCGAAGCACAAGACTACATGAACACGAAGGACTCCTCGAGATTTGTGTAGGCTTTCCGATATCAAACTTATGTTGACGGGCTCTAATTGCAACCGAAAGTAAAAACGCGACTCAATATCAAAGGGCAAGTTACAGTCCAGCACTATATGTCAGTTGAAGAGAGGAGTGTAAGCAGCAACGCGTGATCTGTAATGAATAGAAAGATTTTTATCTTTTGTCTTAACAGCTCCTAAAACTGACAGCTTTCTGATCATAATGGTGATGTGAGAATAATATATTCGTTTTAACCTTGTCATATAGATACGGTTTAATTGTGACAAGCGCATCTGATCATTGTTACTGACACTGACTGAAGGTATGCGATACCAAAGATTGTTTATTAATGCCATTATCATTTATCACTATTATAATTATTATTATCATTATAATGATCTCATCACGATCATCATTATTAGTATAATTATTATTGTTATGATTAGTAATACTACGACCTAGTACTACTGCCATTAATGATAACTATACTCTCTCACAGTGGCGGATCCAGGCAGGTGTGCACCGGGCGTCCCCCCCCCCCCCCTTATTTTTTTTTTTAAGAACAAAAGAAATAAAAAGAAGAAGGTGGGGGGCATGCGCCCCCTTTAATTTTGTAAAGGCGCCCCATCTTTACAGAATCCCTGGATCCGCTCCTGCTCTTATTATCATTGTTACATATAGGTGATAGAATCAATGATAACAATGGATTTCTTTGGAGGCCAGATGTTTCGAAGCTTTAGACATCTCCTCAGGTTAACAGAATGTTTGCTCGGCAGAAGTGTCTGTGGCATAATTTATAGATCTTTTGGTGTGGCAGGATGTCAGGGTGCTGCTGTTCGTTATTCCGAAGGTTCGTTAATCCGAAAATGAAAAAAAAAGGTTCGTTAATCCGAACACCTGTGTCGTTATACCGAAGATTCGTTATTCCGAAGGTTCGTTAATCTGAAAATGAAATAAGGTTCGCTATTCCGAAGGCCTTTTTTATCCGAAAATGAAATTGGGTTCGTTCTTCCGAAGGTTCGTTAATCCGAAAATGATATAAGGTTCGTTATTCCGAAGGTTCGTTGATCCGAAAATGAAATGGGATCCGTAACGAAATTTCGGAATGTTTCATTTTCGGATTAACGAACCTTCGGAATAACAAACTGTAACCGAATGTCATACCTCAGTGAAGGGTAGGCTGTACATTATCAGCATTTTCCACTACGGTATACAGTATTAACGTGTATTTGTAAGTCTGAATTATAGCGCAGTAAACAAATACACCTTGTGCTGAGAGGCTCTTCGTAATTATGGATTCCGAGGAGGAAAGGATTGATTATTTTAAATAGTATAGTACTGTACATTTTCTTAGGGGAGTAGCCACAAATTCCGAAAAACTCTCGTCCTGATATACCGACCGCCATGCACCACGGGGTGGCAATTTTCCGCGATTTTTTTTTTAAAGCGGATTTAACCGTAATGCCGCTGATGTTGACAGGAGAATACAATGTATAATAATATCATGAGTGAGACTGATCTGCAATGCGTCATTTCTAAATATAGTAAGATACTATGCATCTCCCATATTGATTGAGTTAACGTGGGTTGTGAGCTACAAGACCGTGAAGATGTTTTAATTATGGGGAATTTAAAATTCATCTTTTAAGTTTCTATGTAGGCCTAATTTGGAACGTACAAGGACAGACCTAACGGCATAAGCTGAATACAAACAAGGAAGCGTTGATACACAGCAGCCTAATACGAGGATTTTTATTGATGAAGCATACTACTAACCATATGCTAACAAATTTGCAGTCATATAGGCAATCTCACTTCCTCGTTTTGTGATGGGTAACATTTCCTGGACGTGTATATTTAGAATAAAGGAAGAGGAATTATTTTTTTCACACTGAAGTGGTCATGGAGAATTTACTGCTTAAAGTGAACGAGTAAGTTTTTGAGTAGAAACACTCGCCTTTAATACCAAAATATCAAGGTGTGATTCCTCATAACGTTCTAACTTGCTTAAAAGAACTATGACTTGTGTGGATTCATGATACGCTCAACATCACTCATGTGGTGCAATGAATATCTTAATTATGTGATACATGTTATTGTTCTATTTTCCGCATATATTATCTTGGATACGCCGTAACATCATCCAGTGGCGGATCCAGAGGGGGGGGGGGGGGGGGGGGGGGGGCGCAACCGGCGCACGCCCCCCCCCCCCCTTATTTTTCGTTGAAAACAAAAGAAATAAAAAGGAAAAAATGAAATGAAACCCGGAAGTGGCGCCAGAAATATTAGTCACGCCCCCCCCCCCTTTACAGAATTCCTGGATCTGCCCCTGCATCATCTGTCAAACATTGCGAAGGTGCTAGCAATATCAGCACATATTATTATAATTATCATCAATTATTATCATTTTATGCTCATCAAAAGATATTGGAATGCAGCTAACCCAAAATGTGAACATAACTTGCATTGTCAATGAAATAATTATTTTTGTTAAGCATACCAGTAACATGAAAATAAGTTTTGTCGTGCTGTAATATCGCTGCAAGGGCGACATTTTTTAAAGGAAAATGTAAATGTCATTAATGCTATATTTGCGCACAAACAAATGGGAGAGTTGCGAGTTGACGGCATAATCGCATCACGTGAGATAACTTCCTTGTTTACATCAATATCAGTATTCCTACTTTCTTGTCAGATTTCTTTCACACTGGAGCGACGCGCTCTGTAACTCGTCATTTCCTACCAATCCAAATTAGTGCACTGTGTATATATGCGACTGATGGTGCACACAATTACACAAAGGTGCACACACACACACACACACACACACACACACCACGCACACTCCTTTTTAATGGTATTAAGTCACTGCCGTTCAAACAAGACAAAGGCAATATTATAAATTGTTACTATTGCAACAAAGTAACACACAAAGCTACACTCGCACACACCTTTTTATCATTCACTCATAGAAACAGCCCTTCACATGACAGTGCCGATCGATTCACTTTTTGGGCACACATTAATGTTGTCAAACATGTATTCTCCCTCCCCTTCGCCCCCCCCCCCCCAACATAAAAGAATGTGCCATGCATGCAGGGAGTTAAATATATTCCCTCTCATTTTGTGGCATTCATGACATCGGGGTAACATGTAACAACATGCACGTCGTCAAGTCAAAAAAAAAATCTGGTTCTGATGAGTCTATCACTATTTAATGACGATCGTGGTCATATCAAACTTTGTGTCAGAGGTCAACCAAGTTCTTAACTAGAAATATCACTTAAGGTGATTAATACCCCCGCCCCGTGACGACAGTCTTACCCAAGGAATGATCTTTCCTTGATCTTCTGCCATTTAAATGCCGTTACCATGGCAACGCAGCTTCCGACACGTCCGAAAAATATGTCTTGCACATCTTCCCACCAAGACTATTGTGTGTGCCACATTTCATAAGCTCTTGTCAAAAACTGAGGAAGTAGTTCAATCCACAAGATCTTTCCTTGATCTTCCGCCATTGATATGCCGTTACCATGGCAACGCAGCTTCCGACACGTCCAAAAAATATGTCTTGCACATCTTCCCACCAAGACCAATGTGTGTGCCACATTTCATGAGCTTCAGTCGAATACAGAGGAAGTAGTTCAATCCGCAAGATCTTTCCTTGATCTTCTGCCATTTATATGCCGTTACCATGGCAACGCAGCTTCCGACACGTCCGAAAAATATGTCTTCCACATCTTCCCACCAAGATCAAGGTGTGTGCCACATTTCATAAGCTTTGGTCAAAAAACTGAGGAAGTAGTTAAATCCGCAAGATCTTTCCTTGATCTTCTGCCATTAATATGCCGTTACCATGGCAACGTACTTTCGGGTACTGTCAAAAAATGCGTCTTGCACATCTACAACCAAAGGCACACATCTGTACCAAGTTTCATGGAAATTGGGCAAAAACTGAGGAAGTAGTTTGCAAAACAAAATTTTCCATCATTTTGGCTCATAATATGTGAGCTGTTACCATGGCAACATACTTTTTGTCACTATCAAGAAATGTGTCATGCTGACCTATATCCTAAGACAAACATTCAATATGAATTCCATGAGAATTGGAAGAACACTGATGAAGCAGTTTTGCCATGAAGCATTTTGCCCTATATTTTACCAATAACATGCCATTGCCATGGCAACGCACTTTTTGTCACTGCAGAAATATGTGTCTTGCACATTAACATATTCAGATGAACATCTGTACCTAATTTCATAAAAATTGATCAAAAACTGTGGGAGGAGTTGTACCCATTTTTGCCCATAATATGCCGTTACCATGGCAATGTACTTTTGGGTACTGTCACAAAATACGTCTTGCACATCTACAACCCAAGGCACACATCTGTGCCAAGTTTTATGGGAATCGGTTGAAAACTGAGGAAGTAGTTCGCGACGCAAGATTTGCAACGGACCGACCGCCCGACCGACCGACCGCCCGACCGACCGACCGCCCGACCGCCCGACCGACCGCCCGACCGACCGACCGTCCGCTGATTCCTATATACCCCCTTCAAACTTCGTTTGGCGGGGGTATAAAAATTCGTGATGGCAATGTCATCCCTGACTTCAGAAAGGCATACACAGTCGACAACGATAACATTCCTAGAAAATTGTACACAATTTATTGAATGAGATACAGATGAATGATCAAAACTATAAAATGCGATTACAATACTATTTTGATAACAATATTTATCTGAAAGACTTACGACCTGCAGTAGGTGTAGAAAACTTGCATATTACAGAGTACTTTTTTATGGATTCATTATAAACTTCAGCCACGAAAAAATGAATACATACATGAATAGAATGTAAAGAGAAAGAAAACATGTAAGTGAAATGTAGTGTAAACATTAACTTATTTAAAAAATGTTAGGTGTTTGAGTGCAAATTCAGCTTTATAAATATCGAAATTTGCCAACAGTGTTCAAAGCATGTGGCAATGAGCAACAGTCTACCGAAAAAAGAAAGAAAAAAGAACCAAAAAAACAGAAACTATAAATTTCTCTTCCATGTTCTGCATGTGACAAGAGATTATCATATATTGGTACACAGAATCCATTTCTGTGCAAAATACATGATAGACAAGAAAAGATACATAGTACGACTGGTGTCAAAAATATAACTCAGTACTAGAAATTAATTTGCAGGTCCTTATACATCTATGTGTACATTATTATTCTCTATTGCTCACCTCCCCTTTTTCCATTCTCTTCCTTTGTAGCACGTCTAGCTAAACAGCAGAGTACAGAAATGTTTTATACATTTGTGACAAGCAGTCAAAAGCAAACAATAACACTATAGCAATCACAACAACAGTACGATTTTTGCTCCTTCGCCATAACTAATTTGCTTTCCTTGTTTTGTTTCTGTTTTTGTCTTTGTTTTTGTTTTTGTTTTTGTTTTGCTTTTTTTTTTAATGGGTAGGGGAAGGGAAAGAAAAGGTGATTTCATCTCTGGTATACAGGAGCAACACATCAGCCTCTTGTCTACCCAAATACACAAAGAATGAGACTCATCTCAACTCGATATCTTTTTTTTTTTTCACTAGGTGCAGTCACACTGGCAAGAGATCGAGAAGTTTGGAGGGCGTGGGGGGAAAAATCCCTAGTTGGAGTGGAAAGTTTCGCACGAAGTTTGTGGTCACACTGGCAAAACTTTGAGGTCTTAAAGATCGCAATCTTAAACTACTCGATCTTATGTCAGTCTCCTACGTATTAAAATAAAAGATATATTTTAATAGACACTTTATGTGCCCTTGCACCGAACACACATAAACCATAACTTGCCAAGATTGGTGTTCGGTTGATATCACCCTGAAAAACAATTTAAGAAAGCAAGCAAACAAATGAACAAACAAAGATCCCTGTTACACATACAAGAGAGTCAGCCTGAGCCCATCCCCTGGGTAAAAATCAAATGAAACAAAATACATACACAAATAGGCCTAACTTCAAGTATGTTAGATGGAGACACTCATATGAGTACCAATGACACAATTTGATCCAACCTCTCTTGTAACACAATAAAGATTTACTTGGCTAGATTATGCCTTTCGATGCCACCATTCAATGACATGACATCTGTGCCAATACGTTAAAGGAGGCCTCTGGAGGATTTTCTGATTTTTACATTTGAACAACTGTAAAAATAGTTATACTGAAGACAGAGTTTTAGAATCTACAATAATTGGGATAAAGAATAAGAACATTTTGAAAATTTAGAACAAATTGCAAAGAACAAGGATGATGACATGGCAGAGTCACCATAAGAATGCATGAGTTGGGGATCAAGGAAGCAGAACAAAAGAAGAAGGCATTCATAGATTATACATAGGTGAACTCACAAGCAAGCGGTATTGTACTGGAAAAACTGCTACATATCTGAAATATGTGAACCTCCTATGTCATCATCCTTGTTCAGTTCAGTGTAATTTGTCTAAGGTTTTTCAAAGTATTGTTTCTCTGCTCAAGAACCATAAAAAATTCCACAAATCTATGCATGGAGTTGTCGATTTATGTATTACACAGGGCTCGACACTAACTTTTTTGTTTGGTGGCCCGATGGGGCCACCAAAATCCTCAATTTCAAAATTTTGGTGGCCCGAGAGAAAAATTTGGTGGCCCCGAAAAACAAACAAACATTAAAAGTCCTGGTTTATTTTTAATGAGTCGAATATCTAAGTTTTATCCAGTCATAGTAAGAATTGGAAGTTGGACATACATCTACTCATAAATAAACCTCAACAAACTCGCAACACTCACTCTCAGGCACTCATTCAGTCCTTTTCATCCATCCTTTAAACAAATATAACTGCTAAAAAGTTACGAATTAATTGACGTACTTTTCAAAAAAATTTGGTGGCCCAAGGCGGGCCACCAAATTTGCCCTTTTTGGAAATTTGGTGGCCCGACTTTCAATTTTGGTGGCCCCGGGCCACCGTTAGTGTCGAGCCCTGTATTACATGACGTGAAATTACGAAAATCATTTGGAATGCCCCTTTATTAACTACACCATGCCACCTCCAGCTCCAATTCCAGCTCCATCTCTACCTTAATGCAGCCTCTTCCCCTCGTCTCAGAAGAGGGAGGGGATGATAAAGTCGCCAAGGTCCAGCAACTCTTGACCACTCTTGGAAGACATGTGACCGTCCTGCTTGAAGATACAAGATACAAGTACATGTATGAAATCATCTTTAGCTATAGATTTACTAATCTTTGCTCAATCAATTAAAGACTGTTATAGTCTGGGGGATTTGTGGGTGGTTCATTTCATTCATTGCCCAACTGATTACTGTAAAAGTGGAAATTTTCGCAGTGTTGAAATTTTCGCGCATTTCACGCAACCAGAAACTAGCGCGAAAATAAAAACACGCAAATAATTTTTCCTGCCATATGTTCCTGTGCACGATGTCTTGATTCCACGGAATTAAAAACACGCGAAACTCTTCAGACCCGGCCAAGCGCGAAAAATTAGTCGCACGCAAATATCCACTTTTACAGTACTCAGTGTTCTGGTAGTAGCCATGATAAAAATCACAGGCAGTACATGTATTTTAGTAGTAGCCATGATAAAAATCACAGACAGTAAATTAGTAGTGTCATGATAAAAATCACAGGCAGTGTTTTAGTAGCAGCCATGATAAAAATCACGGGTATACATATAATACTCCAGTCGAATTTGACCCAATAACCTCCTGATTACTAGACAGACATCGGTGCCCACTAGACTTCCAAACTTTGGCCTGATTGCCAGTGCTTACAAATGGATGGTATGATCAAGGGCAATGGAGGGAAGGACAGATGGACAACCCGAAGACACAATGCTTCCTGCAATACTTAAAAAATAGAAAAGAAATTGGCATTCAAATATCCCATCAAATACATATTTTTTTTCGAGAGTTGTCATCAGCAAAACCTCAATATTGACAACATTGATAACAGTTACAAGATAATGATCATTATTTGAAAGATCAATGTCTAAAAGGTTCATCATAGAGAACATTTCCGATCACTTCACATGGCCTGCACAGACATAGAACACTTTTTAGAATTCAAGGAAGTAATGGCTTTCATATCACTCATATTTCACAAGAGCACATGACATGCTATCTTATTACACAGCAACAAAACTATCAGGGCTATAAATTGCCCATTAAAGCTAGAATCTATTTTTGGGTGAGTTTCCTGGGGGGGGGGGGGGGGGTGTTTCATAAAGCTGTTTGTAAAGTTACGAACTTATGAGCGACTGGCGATCAGTTCTAATATGCTATACTTATCAGAATTTCAATAATTCAGCACAAGAACTGATCACCAGTCACTCGCAAGTTGTTCATAACTTTACAAACAGCTTTATGAGACAGGGCCCTGGTTGGGTACTGAAATTGGAGGTTGTTGTGTTGTGCTTAAATGCAAGGCTTGAAGTCATGTCATTGTAGGATAATTATTCTATCAAATTCATACACAGTGCATCAATGTAAAATCAATGCACATGGAAAGTTATACATTTTTTTTTTTGTCTATCAAGGTCAATCAAACTTCTTTTTTTTTACCAGGATGCAGAAAAGAACACATTTATCACGATTTCTTTTCAAAATTATCCTACGAAAAAAAAAAAGGTATTACATATATATATATATATATATATATATATATATATATATATATATTATACATATGTATAATGGATGAGATTTTAATTCCGTAAAAAAAAAAGAAATACAAAGAGCTCAATACATAGTCTTTTCACCCACTGAGGACAGACTGATTTTGCTACACCACCCATTTCCCATACACACCTGCCCGAGTATACTCGGGACTTGTCCTCAATGGGTTAACCATTATGTTTTTTTGGAAGTAATAATTAGATCTCTTGTGAACTGATTACCAATGCAATTTCATGTATGCCCAAATACACTTTGTGCCAAACTCTCAGTCAACATTCTACAGCAATGTGTTTTAAGAGGAAGTACGTACAAAGAGCACCATATGAAGTTTAGAAAACATCTAACAGTGAATGCAGCAATGAAATTGTGAAACACAAAAGGTGAAAGTTTAAAGTGTTCTAAGATATACAAGTTGTGATTAATTCTGCTTGACACACTCTCTCATGTGACAAAATTACAATGACATATGACAGGAAGTACACTGTATACAAAGAATTTCCCACAATTCAATATCTCAAAGGAGTCCTTTAGTTATGAGTCCTTCTCAAGGTATGGAGAGTGACTGTAGCTAAACTTAAAAGCAGTAGTGAGTCAAGAAAGGTTTCGTTTTGTTTTGTTTTGTTTTTGTTATTAAATTGAAAACACAGTTAGATGAAATCATGTTAGGTTAAACAAATTTTACGCATATACACACACAGATATCCATGCCCTTTGGAGGAGCTACATGTAGGTTGAGTGCTCTTTTGGATCTCCCCGGAAAAAAAAAAAAAAACATTTACCTAAATTCTTTTTGCATTTGAAGAGTTTGTTCGCAAAAACCGATAAGTCCATTTTTGAAGATTTTGAAGTACGGTCTCTGTCATAAAGTACAAAATAATACCTTTTGAATGATACGTACATTGGTCACTACACATAAAGGTACATGTTTGAAGTTATGGTCAAAAGAAGCAAACATTTCCTTATTATTCTCTTTATTTTTCTTGACCTTTAATCGCAAATATCTCCATTTGGCAAATATGGACTTATCGGTTTTTGCGAACAAACTCTTCAATTCCTTCATGTTCTTCTACTGCACTTTTGTGACATGGCAAGTTGATGTGAAGTTCCCATTCAGAAGTTTAACACAGATTTAACCACATTTTTAAAAAAAGTTATTAGATAGACCATGACAGTGTTATTCAAGCAAACTTTCACTGCTGTGTTACTGTAAAAGTGGAAATTTTCGCGGTGTTCAAATTTTCGCGCATTTCGCGCAACCAGAAACTAGCGCGAAAATAAAAGCACGCGAATATTTTTGCTTGCCATATGTGCCTGTGCGTGATGTCTTGATTCCGCGGAATTAAAAACACGCGAAACTCTTCCGACCCGGCCAAGCGCGAAAAATTAGTCACGCGAAAATATCCACTTTTACAGTATACTAATCTCCCTGCATCTACTGAATCCCTACATGTTCAAGAAAACATCCCAATTTACATCAAATTCATTGTGATGACAAGTTTGTAAACTGAGAGCAATGAGCTGTCAAAATCTGCCAGAAGGATGTACATGTAAGTATAAAAGGGATGGTATGGCTTTTGTTGAGATGAGGATTCATATTTTAACATTTTGAGAGAAAATCATAGACCACTTATGAAATATCAAAGAGAATACAATTTTACGAGGAATTAGAAAATTATATGAAGAAAATTGGTTTTGGGGCCCTAAGAGGCCCTAATAAAAAGTGGGACCAACATTTTATCATGACCACTTTATTTTACTTTGTTTTGAGATATCTCAGACATTTCCAAACCAATTTCCATCAAATACACTTTTAATTCCTTTTTATATGCTCTTAAAATTTCATAAAAGTGGTTTCCAATTATCGGGGCAAAAAGTTAAAACCTGGATACCCATCTCAACAAAACCTCTACCATCCCTTCTTAATGAAACTTACCTCATTGCAGAACGAGGGGAGATTAAACCACTTGCCAGGGTCTGGAATGCCAACAGTCACGTTTGAAAACCCTGAAATTTCCATCATGCCAGCTGAAAATCAAGAAGAATACATTATGAACACTCTCTTCTTGCAGCAATTAATGAACACTCTCTTCTTGTGGCATTATGATTTTCATACCAGGTAATATTAAGGTGTTGAACATATGAGCATTACCATGTGTTGCACTGATAATTAGATATTCTTTGGAGTAGATGATGATTTCAGGCAAGGAACTTTTTCCAAACACTTTTAATATTAACTTGAAATGTGAATGTGGTAGATGCTATAAAGATTATTCAAGCAATTTCATGGAACAGGGGAAGGGGGTATGGGGAAGGAAGAGGCATGAGAAAGGTGGGTTGTTTGGAAAGGAAGGGATATTGGAAAAGTGGGTAGCCCATGGGGTAGGGAGGGGTATCTATCAGTGGTGGATCCAGAGGCCTGAGGAGGGGGGGGGGGGGGGGGGGCACACCATGCACACGCCCCCTCTTTATTTGTTGTTTAAACTAGAAATGTCGCTATGGCGACTGATGCCTCCGCCATAATGCATGATTCTCCCAATAGGTGTATAGTACAATGTCTTCACAATGTGTGATGACAGTTTCACATAACTGGCAAAATACTGAAATGACAGGTTTGTCAGAAATATCTTGAATATGTTCACTTTCCTTGAACTGGGTTTGCTATAATTGTCTTAGAGTGCAGGTACACATATTTAGGGAATTGAGAATTTTTACTTGACTTCTGATGGACCCTTTTATAAGTTTAATGCATTGAGTAATTTCCAAGGTATGAAGAAAGAGTGTAATTACAGTACAAAATAGATTTTTTTTTTTTTTTTTTTTTTTTTTGGGGGGGGGGGGGCATTGAAACCTGGTCTTTGACCCTTAACCTTTGACCTTTTACCTTCTGGCTGGAAATTTCCTGGAGAATCTCCATTAGGTAATGTATGTATATGTTAAGTTTTTAAACTAATAATGCAAGCATTGCATATACTAGTATATGAGGGAAATAGTAAAATTTTGAGGATTTGACCTTGACCTTTGACCCCCTCACTATTGACCCATGACCCCTAACTTCCCTAGACAATCCCTGCCAGTCAGTACATGCATATGTACCAAGTTCCATGAAGATACATTGAACCATTTGCGAGAAAAGTGATATTGCAACATTTTCACCTAACCTCTGACCTTTTGACCTTTGACCTTATGACATGAAACTCTCTCTGGAGAATCTTAACGCAGTAGTACATGTCTACACTAAGTTTCAAGAAAATACCTTAGGGCATTGCATAGATATGGGGGAAATAGCAACATTTTTAGCATTTGACCTTGACCTTTTGACCTTTGACCTCTTGCCAATGTCACTAAAATCTACTCAACTAATTGTCCCATCATACATCATCCTTGGACTAAGTTTGGTGAAAGATGCTACATCCAGTTTTGAGTTATTATGTAAACAGATAAATTTTATGATTTGACCTTGATATTTGACCTTTGACCTCTGTCCGATTTCACTCAAAAACTAATCAAGTATTAAATTGCCCCATCACACGTCATCCTCCGACAAAGTTTGGTGAAATTTTCTTGATCCGGTCTCGAGTTATCGCGTAAACGGATACAATTTCATGATTTGACCTTGACCTTTGACCTTTGGCCGATTTCACCCAAAATCTAATCAAATAATTGCCCCATCATACTTTGTACTTTGACCAAGTTTGGTAAAATTCCAGTCAATATTACTCAAGTTATTGCGTAAACGAAAGCGGACGGACGTACGGACGTACAGACGGACGGACGGACAACCCGAAAACATAATGCCTTCGGCACCACTTCGTGGCGGAGGCATAATTATTGAGGATGTCAAAAAATGAAGTCCGTGTATTTATAAACATAGGTATTTTGTCATACCTGTTTACCCATGCTGACTGAAAGTGTGCGAAGTAATAAACAGATTTCTAGTGGAATAAGTTGAAGAATGGGAGTAACAAATCAGGGGGAAAAAGGAAATTTCAATTTACCCAACTTGAATTTTCAACTTGTATGTCACAATTTCAGTCCCAACCCCATGGAATTACCCATATGGAGAAAAACATGAAATTTCAACCTTTTGACTTGACCTTTGACCCTTGACCTTTGACCTCGGGACTCAAAACTCTCTCTGGAGAATCTTAATTTGGTAGTTCATATATACACTAAGTTTCAAGAAAATAACTTCAGGCATTGCATGGATATGGGGGAAATATTGAAATTTTGAGCATTTGACCTTGACCTTTTGACCTTTGACCTTGAGCATGTGCATCTAAAAGTTGATAGGCACAACTTCACTCACTCATACATATACATGCCAAGTTTCCTTTAGATACCTCAACTGGTTTTTTAGTTATGCTGTCCACAAAATTGATTACGGACGGAAGGACGGACGGACGGACGGACAACCCGAAAACATAATGCCTCCAGCACCACTTCGTGGCGGAGGCGTAACAAAAGAAATAAAAAGGAAAAAAATAAGATGAAACCCAGAAGTAGGACCAGAAACATTGTTTGTGCCCTCTTTTACGGAATTCCTGGGTATGGAGAAGGGGAGGGGTATGACAAAAGGGAGGGAGTATAACAAAGAAAAGGGGGTGGTAAAGGTCAGTACAGGTTGTGGGAAATTGAATGGATTATGTGAAACAAAGGGGTATGAACAAGGGAAAGGGTAAAGCGAAGGAAGGGGTGTTGGAAAGGGGTGGAGTATGGGGAAGGGAAAGGATAAATGGTAAGAAAGGGTGTGGTGAAGGGAGAGAATGTAAGAAAGGAGAGGGACAAAGGGAAGGAAAATGCTTCATGCTGTCACTCATGCAATTACATCTGTTCAGAATTAATCTAAAAATATACATAACATACAGTTTTGTACTCTGAAGAATTTTGGAATCCAAGCTGGTTTCAAGTGAGGGTCGGTGGTCAATACATTGACAAGGAAACCTTAGGCTCACTGACCTACGAGAGGCATGTCACTGCGGCTACCCTGGAATTGACTGCTGACAGGGGTGCATATTCCTGAGTTGTTGGTCTTCCGCACCCCGAGATTCACAATCCCTTGCCGTGGGTCATCGGGTCCAGGAAAGTAATAAAAGGAGCTGACCGTTATCCCATCCACTCCTCCAATGATGCCATCACCAACAGGCACAGCTCCATCTGAAAATTGGTTACTCCAGTAGTTAATATTCACTTCAAGGCTACATCAAAATGCAGGACTTGGGTGAGAAGTTCCTGCAACAATCAACAACTCGTATAGAAAACTAAGTAGACAAAAAAAAAAATACATAAATAAACAGATAAAACATAAAACATTCTAAACCAACAATATATGTACATAACTGAAACATCTACACACCTCACAAACAATTCAAATATTTTTTTTTTAATTCATCCCTCCACACATACAGAAACTACTCAACCTAACTCACTGACTACCTAACTAACTAACTGACTGTAGAACTACAGTGTACATTAATCAATAAAATAAAAACTAATTTACATAAGATATAAAATGAAACAAAATGAAAATGAAGAGTGTGTCAGCATGTGTGCTTCTCCCAAGCATTGGGTTAACTATTCCATGCTTATAGATCTTCTGTCCAGGAAAAGAGCTCCAAATTCTTCACAAGCACACACATTAGACACACACATCTCACACGCTCCTGGGGCAGTGTATACTCACCTGGAATGCATCTGGTAGGCACAGGTTTGAAGGCGGGCTGCTTGACACACACCTTGTACGAATCAAAGATGGCCCACTGAGTGTCCTGGTGAGAATTGGTAGAGATTGAAATGAGATGGAGAGGAAACAAAAGTAAACATGAGAATCAAAGCAGGGCCGGCAGAGCATTTTCAAAAGTGGGGGCGCACTTCCGGGTTTGATGAGCTAACAAGCCAAAAAAAAAAAGAAAAAAAAAGGGGGCCCTCAGCTCATATCTCCCCTTCCACTTCCAGATTTCTTCTGCCAAAGTGATGACACCGTATTATGTATTCCTTTGTATGGTGCACAAAAAGTTCTGCTAACCATGCAAAGTATCAAATGTCTTTCCATAATTTACCATTATCTATTAATTTTTAGTGATCATGAATTCTGTAATCTCATTGGTCAATCACACTCAGACCAACCACTGAATATATTTTCCGTATTCCGTGATATGACATCATGATATTACACAGCTAGCTGTGCGTGTACGTATGCGCGCATAATCAGCTCGCGAGACATAAGGTCAACATGGCTAGGCTGACAGCTGGCGATTTCAACATCATTCACGAGAGGAAATCAGCCAGAAGAAGGTTAGCACTTACACTTAAAGCTAAAATCCTTACCCCCTGCTTTTTTTACAAAATATGGGAAATATCTATGGTCTGGTGCCATATTCGATTCGGCTTTCGGCCTCATGGAATATGGCACCAGGCCTTAGATATTTGCCCATATTTCATGAACAAGCAGGGGGTAACTAATATTACCTCTGCCAAGGAGGATATATGTTTGTCAGCAATAGTAAGACAATCTGGTGGATAAAGGATAACACTTATTAACACTGCTTGAAATCTAAATAAAAGGCAAAAATATGGTCAAAACTGTATTAACAAGCCTTGAAAAGTACATTGTAGAAACTCACTCCCCTGCAGATACGGCAAAATTAAACCTTTCCAGCAATATCTCACTTGTATCACAACAATGAATATTCAAGAAGTTATGGTTAAAGTTATCCTGTATTTTCTTATCATTTCTTTGTTTTTGGCTGCTATAATAAAAAATATCTCAACTTAACAAGAATGGAATTAGCTCGTCCTGCGATAAAACTCTACAATTAGTGACTTTGGGGTTAAAAAATGATCCAATTTTTGCTGCACGAGTAGACTGTATATATGCCAAGATTACATTCACACTCCTAAATGCTAAGTGAGACATACAGCATAAAAATTATGCATAATGGGGGAAAAAAGAGAAACACTATCTGTAATACGAGATTCAACTACAACTAGAAAAGCATGTACGGTAAACAGTTAATATTCATCTCCACTTATACTTCACCACAGTTGGTTTCCAGTGTCTCATTAAAAGCAATTTATTGTTATTGCCACTACATTGTATGTTTGCTTGATTGGTGCGGCATAAAACCTGTTATCAGTGAGCACACTATCCAAATGCCCTTACTGGCACAGATATGGTTAACTGGCGTTCGCTTACTGTGGTATAGTTCTGGATTATTCGAAAAGAGATCTGCGTCCCATTCATGTAGTCGATGTACATGCCAAAGCCGAAAGTCATCGCAGAAAAGTCAAAGGCGCCATAGATGTAGCTAGTCAACCCAGAGCCGCCTTTGAAGTACTCATACTGCCCCATGGAGGTCCCTACAATTTGAAGCACACAATATGAACACATTTTCAAAAGCAGAAATATAGTATAAGTCAAAGTCCTTGAAATTTGCATAATATCACCTTAAATGAATTCAAATTGGACAGGTATTACTATTGTATGGAAACAACTGGAATATACATAAGTATATTGAAGTTTGTCTTTTTGTAAACGTCATAGAGATAATGTGATATAAAAGGATACTTAAGATAGAAATTACTCTGTCAGTAGGTAACAGAGATCTGATGTCAGAGCAAATTCATTGTTGGCATGTAATATTTTTATCCCTCATTTATAAGGCGGCATTATCAAATTACCTTGTTTGCAGAAAACTGTTTTGAGCATTTCTTCTCAAATAATGTAGTTTATAGAACTCTTTTCCATTTTAAAAATCTGTGCAGCTTGGTCCAAGACTGAGTCTCTGATATAGTGTAAACATAAAACTATGATTACAGTGAGGATAAAAATTAATGCTACTTTTTACAAAGAAAACTCTAAAGAAATGCAAAAATCTGTGAGTGACAAGATTTATCACACCCAATCTTCAAATAGACAGAATATATCAGGGGTTGCAATGAACAGTCAGTATGCACACATCCTGCTGGTATTTGAAGTAGACCCATGTCTTGCTAGTACATGGTTAATTCTCAAAAATTCTCTGTACTAAAGTGTTGTTTTCTTATAAATGCATTAGAACATCTTCCTACAATCATAAATTTGACTGTTTCTGTAACTAAATATGAAAGGGCATATTTAAGAGGAATTCAAAGTTTACTATTTGGATGAAAATTGGTTTGAAAAGGCAGAGATATCCAAAAACAAAGAAGCCCTATTAAAAGGTGGGAAAAGTGGTCCTAATTAAAGGTGGGACACACTGTTCATTAGTACTACTTTGATTTATTTTGTGTTTGGATATCTCAGCCTTTCAAAACCAATTTTCATCAAATGAACTTTGAATTTCTCTTAAAATTGCATGCTCTCTAATGTTTCATATTTAGGTGGTTTGTAATCATCATGCATAAAAATCCAAATCTGAATCTCCTACCTCAACCAAAACCACACCATCCCTTCAAAGTGATTCACATACAAGCTCCACTTACCGATTCCTGCCATGTACTGCAGGGGTGCACAGCAAGCTGACTGAGCATTGGCTGACGACACAGCAACTAGGAGAGTGGTGATGGCAAATAGCTTCATCTTCAAGCTGTACCAGATCTATAAAGAAGAAGAAAAATGGGGGAAAAAAAAAAGAAATCAAAAACTCATCCAATTAGCTGTGATCAACATACAGATGATAAGAAATCAATACAAGTTGTACATTATAGTCTTGCATGTAATATGGGTACCCTTCTCCTTGTTAAGCTATTTTATTTTTCAAAAGGGCCACTTTGGTACATTGTACACTTCCATCATCAGGATCCATTTTCACAATGCAGATAAACAGGGAGACGCAAAATTAACACATCTTGTATCATATTGCAATGTTTGCACTGGGCCGGATTTCAACTACTGTAAAAGTGGTTTCGTTCGCGTACAGAAACTTTCGCGGTTTCCATCGGTTCAGACTTTTTCGCATGTGTTTAAATTCGCGGTCGGCAATGATAGCGTTGTACAAGCGACAAGTTCAAAACATTTTCGCGTGATGTTAAATTCGCGGTTCAACCTCAAAGCGCGAAAAGCGCGAAAATAAAACCACCGCGAAAGAAACCACTTTTACAGTAATGGACTTTAGTTCAGCACTACAATATCCATGGAGTTCAGTGTCTAGGCAGATACGATACTTACATTTGAATGTTCCTCTTACATACTAGAAGTTGTTTTAAAGCAGGGAATAATTTTCCTGGTATCGCATGGCAATTTGCTATGCATTTTTACAACACTGCTACACAAACTATCTTTTGTGAAGCAGTTTTCTTCCATAGAAGTGTGCAAGATACCATTTGAAATTTGAACAATTTGTTCATCAGCTGAAATTGCTAATCAAATTTGAGTTGGAAAATTATTCCCTAAAAAGCATATACATTACATCATCACCTACAGTGCAGCTGATGTTTAAACATACACTCTACCTACTCTATTTCTTTTCAAATTGTATATACCCTAAGTTTTGTATATTCATTTCAAATCTAAAACCAGAACAGCCATTCCATGTAACTAGACACCAGGACCTTAAAATTTCAAGTTCAAGCAATTATGAAAAAGTATTTATATTTGGGTAGGTATGTTCAAAGGGTGTAAATCTAATTTTTTTACATCTTTTCACTTTCTAACAGCCGAGTTACACCTCCCAGAACAAAGATCACATTTACTACAAAACTGAGGCCTCTTTGGTACTTTTTTTGATTTCCCTATTTAAGGCATGTTCTTTTATCTATAGATTCATATTTTTTTCACATAAGCCCTAATTTTATACCCATTTTTCCATATCAAGTTGATTTTTTTCATTTATATGTAATGAGCTTGACAATATTTTAGATTGAAGACACCCTCGAAATGTGTCACGCGAGTCACAAAAATATGTGTATATTTTAGATTGCTTAAAAAGTAGTAGACTGTATGAATTGTAGCTGGTAAATAATGAGGATCTCAGAGTCCTCAATCATACCAGAGAGTAAGATTTCCATAAATTGTAAACCCCTTCATTGTGAAAAACACCAGAACAATTGTGTCACACCAGTCACAGTTTACAAATTTGAAAAAATTAAAGAACAGATGATTGAGATTTTTTTTTTAAATCTACCTTGATGCTAATTATGTAAAATGTTTAATTTGCCCAATTAAGGTAAATGGTTTATGTCAATTAGTAAATAAGTAGTTTTATAATAAGTAATATATAGCTACAAATAACTCGAATTGTCAATTTCCGTTTGGTTGGTCAATAAATAAAATGGTAGGAGGTGGGTGGCCACCTCGTCAACAAAATTGAAGTATAATGCATCAGGAATTCTTCATGAAATTTACAACTACTTGCACTGTATGTCAGCTCCACTTCTGTGAAGTTCTTGGAAGATTGCTTCATAAAGAGACAACAATCAGCGAGTTACATTGTATGAATATGACAAGAAATGGCTTCAAATCTTCCTACAGATTTTGCTGTCCTCCAAATTGACTTCCCTGAGAATCATTCATGCTCCAGTTAAGATGAAGTCCAATCTGCCATTTGGAATCAGGTGCAAATAGCTCTCTATACATCAATATTGTGGCCCCAGGAGAAAATTATCATCATCAATGATGAGGCCTACTTAGACCATGACAAAACAGTATGATGTTGTACACTGTAGTTTTTGTGGATGAGCTTCTGTCAATGGTCATGACGGTCAGCAGTGAAGTGAATTGGTCAAAATATGGTTAGATGGTCCTGCAAGCCAATTCAAAATAGATTTGTTATCAGTGTCCTACCTATGTTGATAGAGAAACACAACATTGACCTACAATGTAGTGTGGAACTTCAGTGCTACTAGTCATGGAAAAGATCCGGTTGACAAAGACATTGGGGCAGAGCTTCGGTTATATGTGAAAAATCAAAACTTGCGCTCTATTTCCACTGCTGAGGAATTTTGTCTTGCTGTCTTTTTTTTTTTTTTTTACTTTTCCTACAACTTTCATCACAAACAACGGGAAGTTGAAGATTGTTTAGAGGGTTTTTACCTGCCTGTCATCTTTGGAGTATAGCTGCACCACATGACTTAATCATCACTTCATTATATCACCTACAAAGAGTGAATATCATGTGGCAAAAAGGTTCACTTCTCAGAGAAGCAGTGGTAATCTATCCGATGATGGTGATAGTGATGATATTGGGCCTGCAAGTGCAGGCCCAAAAGTCAATTGGCTGATGGTGGCAGTTGCCTTTGAACAGCAGAAAGCATCCCCAGCATCTATGGAGTAAGCCTCCCAATTGGTCATTGTAAGTTTCTGTCACGGTTTTATGTGCAAAAGTAATGAATTTACAGTAATGTAGCAACTGGTCATTCAGAAGACAAATTGAAAATAGATTTTTCATACAAATTATATCGAGGCAAAGTTTGGCATTCCTCTTTAACTTTGCTTACTATTTATATGTCCATCTTAACAGAAATTTGTACCGGTATCTGAAGTTATACAAATTGGAAAAGCAGAATTCTTTCTCAAAGCTTGACTACCTTCGTGTCTCAGAATAACGTAGCACACAGGGGTTATAACAGAACGCCCCAGGGTTGGCCCCAGGGGGAGGGGCAAAGTGGTTATGTATTCCTAGGTTCAGGTGCAAAAAAAGGGGGCCCTTCCCCCCCCCCCCCCCCCCCCCCCCCCCCCCCCCCCCCCCGATTTATCACCTCTGTAATTGAGACATAACAAAGTAAAATCTAAAGCATGAAATATTGTGTCAGTTTAGTTTAGGTAATTGAAAAATAACAAAGTAATATAATAACTGTAATTGTACATAACAAAGTAAAATCTAAAGCATGAAATATCGTGTCAGTTTAGGTGCACTGCAGCCCACTTCGCGCTCAAACCAAAAGGAGGTAGAGGTACATCCATGCTCAAACTCAGAAGGTAACTCTTTACCTATCCCCGGGGCGCTCCTTGTACACAATAAGTAAATACAGTATTCGGGCTGGTTACCCTTCACCCCACCTATATAGAGCGCTGCCACACACAGAGCGCTGCCACACACACACAACTGTGCGGTTAACCCCACCATACGCCCAACGGTATTACACTGCCGATCGATCCCTATCAGGATTTACTTCGACAGGTAGACAGTCTAATTAGTATGAATTACAGATAATCTATTGGTATATTAACAAAAATACGTTGAATAAGAGCGAACCAGTCTTACCAACATTCGTCTTGAAACAGAGTACCTGAGTACATGGGTCTGACACGGGAGTCGGGTCCGGGCCTGAGTGTAGAACAATTGTGACACCCAGCTACTGGCGGCCCGGCGGCTTGGCGGGGGCGACAAGCGCAAGCAGCTCCCCTCGTATACAGCAAAATTCTTCCAGGGTAGCGGTCAGTATGCGATACGAGTATACAGTCACGAGTTCGTCTAAAGTTGGGAAATGACGTAATGTTTACGGCAGAAGTGACGTAATGTTTACGGCAGATTGAAGCGACTGTCTGATCAATCCACCTGTATAACCATCACAGCCCAGAATAGCAATGAGAACGCCTGCTGTTCAATACTGAGCAGTAATTGGCGCTATGTGAAAGGCCCTTCAGCATAATAATTGGCAAGGATCGTTCACACATTATTTATTTATTTATTTATTTATCTTTTTTTTGTCGCGACAGTCGCTGGCTTTTAATTACAACCCCACCCCGGTACTTTCTTGGCTTTACAGTACCACCACTCCTACAACCGGCCCTACCACTACCACCACTGTTCAAATGGTCCACGGACCACGCCCTATAGCAGCTGTCCGAATCCATAATCTACATGGCGGATTCAGATCTTAACTTTTTCCGAGGTTATGAAATATTAACGAGCACTCAATTCTAAGAGTAATTCAAAGACTGATGATTCCGTTGAATTGTTGTTGAAAAGGTAGAGATATCATTTTTTAAGTAAAACAAAGTGGTTCTAATAAAAGTGGGTCTCACCTCTTGTATTAGGACCACGTACTATGTATTTGCTCAAAATCAATTTTCATCGAATAAACTTTGAATTTCTATTAGTATTGTATGTTTTTTCATAATGATCTAATGACGTTTCTCATTATCTCAGAGACAGGTAGTAAAGCCAAAGCCCCAAAACTACACCATCCCTTTAATTTATCGCATGCATGTATGTATGGGTGATACGGATGGTTCAAAATCTTCTTTTGTGTTTGGTGGTTGTTGTTTTTTTTTTTCCCGCAAGTTTAAAATTGTTATTCCCAAAGAGAATGGCCCAAGTTGAGATAAAAGCACTGCTGATTTGTGGAAAAAATTGATTGGGTCACAGAGCTTCAATGACATGACACTCCATGCCATCAATCAGATTTTATCAAATATAGGACAAGAATAAAGTATTGAAATTTTTGTTGAGGAGTTTCGCGCATATTCGCGTTAGGAGTCTCAATCTATGGGGCGAGACACAAGTGATAACTGTGTACATTGCCCCTCAAGTAACTCTCTTATATGGGGTTTTATAGAATCGAAATAACCTTATATATCCATTTCTTTGTCGAAAATGTGATTAAAACGATAAATCAGTGGCGGATGGGGGGGGGGGAGGGTGGCACCGGGTGCGCCCCTTTATTTTTTCTTAAAACAAAAGAATAATATAAGATAAAAGAGAATGAAAGGGGTGCTTGTGCGCCCCAATTTCTTTTTTAATTTATAGTGGCACCCAAAGAAATTATAGAATCTCTTTGGTGGCACCAAAAAATTGTTCTAAAGCCTTTTTTTTTCTTGCACCCCCCCCCCCCCTTTTACGGAATACTGGATCCGCCCCTCTAAACCCTTTCCCCTTTTACAAGGCCAACAGGTGGTTTTGTGTGTGTGGGGGGGGGGGTTACTTTTTTTTTTATCGAAGACAGGACAATCTCCTCGAAACTGAGAATAATTCTGAAGATTAACGAAATAATAAGGTTATTTCGTCATCAATGTATGTGATTGGAATTATATTGTAGGAGTACACAATGTCATATATATTCTGAAAACATGTGGAACCAGAACTCGATTGTATCAGTTACATTTGCATGTACTGTTCTGTTTGTTTGAGTTTCCTATGTGTACCAATGTACATTAAAAAAACAACATGTATATTCCTTGAAGAGCTTGAATGCGAAGACAGATGATGCCATTTCAATTTTCTAAAGGTCATCCAATAATAGAGAAATTTGTTTCTTTTTTTCTAAAAATACTGCAATTCCAACATGTAACAAGACATAATTTTGAAGGTATTCAAATTTACACGCTAATTATTTTATTTATTTCTCACAAGCTTTAATCTCAAATCAAGCTCAGACTCATAGAAATGGATGAATCTATTTTGGCTTATATCTCGATCTTCAATCAGAAATCTAAACTCAAAACAAATCCTAAGTAACGCTCACGTCATGTGCTAGCTTAAAACAGAGATTAGAGGCACTATTTACCATTTTGCAGATTAAAAACGCCTGCTTTATTTAGAGTGCTTCAAAATAGTTCTAAAAGGTGTGTTAGTGATAGAAAAATGTAAAAATGTCAATCAGTAGGCCTTATAATCATTGTTAAAGGGGAAGGCTAGTAACTGATCAGTGGGAATCAGTGGAAATGCTGGGAGATGATTGTTCCAATCCTTATGGGATTCATTCAAGAGTTCATTGTATATCTATTGTTGTGTGAAAATGATTTGCTTCAGAACGGTCTCATATTCAAGTAATGTGCAGATTAATGCTCCGTCACTGACCAGGGATGCTAACCTGGAAGCATTAAACTGCACATTACTTGAATATGAGACCATTCTGAAGCAAATCATTTTCACACAACAATAGATATACAATGAACTCTTGAATGAATCCCATAAGGATTGCATGGAACAATCATCTCTCAGCATTTCCACTGATTCCCACTGATCAGTTACTAGCCTTCCCCTTTAAGTATCTTTAAATGAGCACAATTTTAACAACAGTTCTGTTAACATTACTGTATTTCTAGAATAAATAGCCTGTCGTTATGGTTTATAAAAATTGAGAAAAAAGTGTCTCCTTTTCTCCTTATACTTGATGCGTTATTGCGAAAGTTTTACATGGTAGGATGTTTTTTTGATACAATTGACCTACACATGTGCATGAGCTATTTGATAACTCGAAAATGTTATTAGATTACTGCTCCTGATGGAAAACAATAGCTCTAAACGGAATAGACAGATGCTCAAAGATCATGAACACAATGCTCATTCTACACTGTTCTAGATTTCACCAAGACATACTCAGTACACAATAAAGAGCGCCCTCACTTGACATGCTCCCTTCCTCACTCCGTCTCCCCCTCTCTCTCTCTCCCTCTATCTCTTGATGTCAGGAACTGCAGCAGCTAGTTTTGTTTCGAAAAGAAAATAGAGTCAAAGACTCAGATGTGGTCTGATCTTTCGTCAGTTTATTCATTTTTCAAAGCTTGCACACATTTCGTTTTTCATCACACATTTTTTTTTTTACGTGTAGGCCTACCTAGATCTTCACAATAATGTTTTAATAATCCGTCTGTATAATAATGAGGTACATGTAATAGACCGATTATGCGATGATAAATTTAACTGCGATGATGATACATATTGTGAAAACTATTAATTCATTGGTTTAAATGCACCACATGTTATGTAAGCTTGGTTTCTGGAGGGATTTTTTATCAGCTGAATATTGAAGAAACAGTAAATTGAACCGTTCAGTCGCAATGTTGTATGAACGAAAACCATGGTGTCAAATTATCAATATAAACCGTTATCAAAATCATGTCAACTTGAATCAAGTATGATACGTCAGGTCTACTGATGGTGTAGTTGCCATATGTTCCTCCTCAATTCTAGAAGAAACGCGGGATGTGGATCTTGCTAAGGTCCGGCATGTCTTTGGGAAGGGCTGATGACGTCATGTTGCTCTGTGAAAAGGGGAAGTACCGGTACATGAGTCTTAAAGGGGAAAATGCATTTGACATTACTCAGCTTTGAGTAAAATCTTTAATAATTTATATAGTCAACAAAGAGTACGGTGTAGAATGAGCATAGAGGGCGCTGAGACTATGAGCGACTAAAAGACAGGGAATTCCTTCTATTGTCTTGACGGAACTATTATAGAACTTACAACGAAGCGGAGAGGACAACCGTTTATTGTCATTATGAGATTGATTAAGATTTTTGTTTTGTTTTGTAGAAACGGGGGAAACTTAGTGAAACTTAAAGCAACAAGAAATTGTTGTATCAGTAGTATTACCTCAGCAATCATAACTACAAAGATTTCAATGACAGGAAAATGACAACTTTGCTGCAAGAAAAAAAAAATAACATGCGCATCATCTGATTCACACATCGTTGGTTGTTAATGAAATTGGTAGAAAGGTATAGACAATATTTAGAGCTTTTGCTACGATTGCAAAATTAAAAAGGGGGAAATATTATGTTTCACAAAATTATAGTAATGAAATGAAAGAAAATAAAACAAGTGAACAACGGACAATGTCTGACCTGTTTCCGGCAGAATTCAGGGAGTCTCAGCCATCGTTCTGGGTCTTCAATTCCGACTTTGGTGTTGATAAATCCGGAAGTCTCGAAGATAGAAGCTATAGTGTAACAAAGTGAGCATAAAAAGCAGCTATAGATTAGCACCGTGATGTATGTCAATAGAGGATAGAGGCATCGGAGTTTCACCCATCTTTAAAGGGGATAGCTAGTTACTGATTAGTGGGAATCAGTGGGAATGCTGGGGGATGATTGTTCCAATTCTTGTGGGATTCATTTAAGAGTACATTATGTATCTATTGTCATGTGAAAATTATTTGCTTCAGAATGGTCCCATATTCAAGTAATGTGCAGTTTAATGGTTCCAGGCTAGCATGCCTGTACAGTGATGGGGCATTAAACTGCACATTACTTGAATATAAGACCGCAAATAATTTTCACACAACAATAGATACATAACGTACCTTTAAATGAATCCCACAAGAATTGGAACAATCATCCCGCAGCATTCCCACTGATTCCCACTGATCAGTTACTAGCCATCCCCTTTACATAAGTTATATAAGGGAACAGCACCTGAACAAGCTAAAGTGCAAGCACATTAGTTCTCTGTGTTCGACCAGAGAGGTCACCTCCATGGTTGAGGGCCTACATCTCTATACAGTTGGACTCAAACAGTATGTATATTGCTAGGACCAGATATAATACTATTGTTGTTCCTATCGACGCAGTATACAGTTTGGTGTAATGTGATTCCTGATGTAGAGTGCTAGAGTTAGCCCAATATGGCATAGGGTCCTTGGCGATTATTATGGAGCACTATTTAATGATACGCTCCATATAAGAGAGCTGTGATTAGGATTACACTTGTGAATCTGTCCAATGATGAAAATGTGACTGTTAAAATTGTTAAACTGTCAAACAAAATAGTGAAAGTGGTCCGTAAACCTCCCCCCGCCCCCCGAAACCCATCGAGGGAGATTGAGCATGCACATTGATAAAAATCTACTCGAACAATAGCATTGGCATTAGTATCATGATAATGGGGTCTTATTTATCTCTTTCGTCTTATGAAATTACCATAATCATCATCAACATCACCACCACCATCACTATACAATGTCATCAATATAGGGAGCTTCAGATTTTCGCGACGCGGACGTTCAGAGGGGGAAAAAAATGTTCAGCGCATCCGCACAAAATCACTTATCAAAAATCGATCTCGCGTCGTCTGAGTTTTCACTATGCGTTCTGGGCCATTTTTGCATCCGCTCAAATCACGACGCAGAGAGCTAGTTGATGCAATGATCCTATGGGGCGCTATATTAGTTACACTGTACTTCGAATAGGCTGCGTCCTTGCGTAATCTGAACCTACTTCGCAGCACGTTGACGCAGGTACAGAGGAGAACGGACGAACGCAATCGTTGTCTAAACGTCCGCCCCGAAAATCTGACAGCTCACTATTATACTTACAGCCTTTGGGTATGTCGTTTCTCGTCCCGAGGAAAGAAGAGCCGACAAAGTAGCACGAGTCCTCGGTCACCGTGATGGTCGAAAGTCCCTGAAGAGTGTCCGACGGTTTCTTGTAGTCATAGGTGTAGGACTTCACATTGAGTCCGTTTGGACCGCCCGACACGAAATTACCGTCAAATCTAGAACCCTCTGGAGAAAAATACAATTCACTAGGATAATAATGGTAGTAACAACAACAACAACGACGACGACGACGATGATAACAATAATAATAATAATAATAATAATAATAATAATAATAATAATAATAATAATGATAATAACAATAACAATAACAATAACAATAACAATGAAATGAAAACAATAATACTAATACTACTAAAAATAATGATAATCACAAAGCGCATAATACATGAGGTCATACTTCCAATGTCTGCCAACATTTGAACATCTTTGAACACTAATACTCCCGATCCCCCCCCCCCAAAAAAAAAAGTATCATGATAATGCTGAAAATGGCGTCATAGCGCGCTCGAAGAGATGAACTCTCCAAACTCGGCGACGCCACACGAAAGGAATATGAAACAGTTGTAATACAGTATCATCCCTTTTTGGTTGCAAAAATACATACGTTGTATTATCATGTTGATTCGTCATCTATATGATCATTTACTCGCTTGGATGTTTTGGAGTGATGCACTTATTTGCATGCATGAAACATACGTTGTGATATTGTCTCGTTCTGTCCTGTCTGTGTAAACAAATTACGTTTATAAGAATCCTTTCAGTGGTTCACAACATACAAGACAGTGTCAAGCATGCTTTTCAGTGGACCTCTCAATTCTTTTTTTTTTTTCTCCAAACATTTTTCCCTTATAATGTTGATTTAATCATTATCTATTATGGAAAGTTGAATACATGCCTATGTTATAACTCCTGATTTATTTTGTATTATATTTTGGTGGAAAAAGAAAGAATTGAATAAATGAACTAAATTGAATTGAATTGAATTGAATTGAATTGAATTGAATTGAATTGAATTGAATTGAACTGAATTGGATTGAATGAGCAATGTCGTGGACATCGCCTGGACGATTCACATTTCTAAATATCCGAGAGAGCTCATTAATAAAAAATAAAAAAAACAAGATGGATTTACATACTAAATAAATAGATGATATCTAGCTTTACAGCTGATTTGCTTCAATGGTGTAAAATTCGGGGGTCTTTTGAATCATCGCTTACTGCGAACTGGTCTATTGATGAATGAATAAATTCACTTGCCGTGAATGCAGTTAGATGGTTCCGGTTCATAGGCTGGCTGTTCCAAACACAGTCCTTCGTTGGCAAGGATGACCCATTGAGTTTTCTGTCAAAGTTGGAGAGTATTTCAGACAGGCGATTATTTATTCATTATTCACTTGTTTGATTGTTTATTTGTTTATTTATTCATCTATTTATTTACTTTTTATTTATTTATTTATTTATTTATTTTTATTCTAACATGGTAGCCAATTCAGTTGAAGAAGAAAAAAAAAATTTACAATGGGGCCCTGCATAGAAACGAGACAAATATAATCATTTAGAATATTATATTCTTGCCATGTTGTATTATTTAGCTAATCATTTCTTCAAGCGTTTGCTTATGATGGTAGTCCCCTGTACTTCTGCTACATCTAGAGTTTTTTAATTTGTCTTTGAACGACAGATACACGGGATCTATTTTTGCATAAATGTATGCATAAAAACAATGCCCGTGTGTTCTCATTTTGCATTGTGTTAGAAGAAGCGTTTGTTGAATTAATCATTTACCAGTTTTAACCATAAGATTCAAATTATATTAAACTGTGTTCAATTAGTTCGTTCAATTGACTTTATATTATTTTCATTTTTTGTATGAACAAGAAATTCAGAAATACAATTAATCAATCAATCAATTGAAATACATACAAAGTTACATACTAAAGTACAAAATATACAAGAAAAAGAGGTACACGTGGCTTACAAAACTCAATACAGAATAAGACAAAAATACAGGCAAAACATATTTCACAAAAGGGCTCGGAAAACATTTTCCAACATTACTTTGCAACGTGCATAGTACATTATAATCTAATTCCACGCTGTATGGACCTGATTATATAAAATGGAATAAACTCACTGAAACAGAACATTGGAAATCTCATCAAATCAATGCAGACAAAGAACGCAGAAAGTCGCAGAAATCAAGTTCTTCTGGAAAAAATTAACACAATGCAGACACAGAGCTAACGAAATTAAGGCTGTTTTTAAGAGTTATCCACGTCGCACTATACGATTCGCCGGGAACATGGTGTAAACGTAGCTTTAGTTTTCTCCTTCCTTGACTTGCCTCACAAATTCATAGTATTGGTTCACCCTTTCAAAGTGGCGAATCCAGAGGGGACGCACCGGCGCGCGCTCCTCTTTATTAGATGTTGTTAACACAAAAGAAATAAAAAGAAAAAAACCCGAGATGAAACCCGGAAGTAGCACCAGAAATATCATTTGCGGCAACCCCCGCCCCTTTAGGGAATTCCCCGCCCCTGTATTTTTTTTTAGATAATGAGAGGTCTCTTATGAAGTATGAAAGAGCGTACAATAATTTTATTAAAGAGCAATTCAAAGTTTACTTGACAAAAATTTTTGTTGTTGTTGTTTGTTTTTTCCTGATTGGAGATATCCGGAAACAAAGAGGTCCTGATAAAAGGTGGGGACTACCTTTTACTGAGATCATCACTCTGTTTATTTATTTATTTTCTTTTTTGGTGTCTCAGACATTTTCAAAGCCGATTTTCATCAATTATATCTTTTAATACATCTTAGAATTGTATACTCTTTCATGTCAAGTAGTTTCACATTTGTTTCAAATTTGTTTCAAATAAATTCAAAGGGAGTAAATCTTTCACGATAGCCCAAGTAAATCATAATTTTTCACATTTTCGCGTCCCCGAAATACACAAGCACTTATCATGTCCAATTATGGGGTCAATTTAGTAATTGACTTGAGGGTCGGATACTGATTTTCATATTGAAGTCAACATTTTACTTGCCCCTATCTGGCAAGCAACTTGTAGCACTTATCTAGTTGCATGGCATAAATTATAATCTTACTAGCCCCGGCTCAACGGACACCCAAGTGTCAATGCCGAACCTTGTATTACTCTACATAATTATGTATTATACCTCGGCGTAGTGTTGGATGATCTTAAAGGACAATGTAGTGCCGTTGAGGTAGTCAACCGATATGTCGAAACCAAATTTTCGTTCTTCAAAATCAAAAGCACCGTAGATGAACGTAGTGGAAGGTTGAGTGCCCTCGGGTGACGTATAAACACCAGTAGTGCCTGAAGTTATTATAGGGATAAGGGAAATTATTTTTCTTTAATCCGTGAAGAATTCACCAACCAAATGCAATCTATTCATGAGAAATATACGTTGAAGTGAATGTAGCTCGATATCTTCAGAATTATGGAGTGTATAACGTTCTGATATACTCAGAGAAAATTTATAGGCATAATGTCATGATACACGGACTACGATATATTGCGATCTTGAAATAGATTACGTGCACAACAACGATAATAACAACGATAATTGTATCTTTCAAAGGATTGATCAAGTGAACAAAATAGTGGAACATTGATTTTTAGCGTTCTAAAGCATCTTGGTGCTTCTCAGAGGCAGATAACATTGATGACAACATTAGAGGCCTAAATGCAGTCCATAAATAGTTGAAATGATAGATTGGTAATGCCATCATTTTCACTCTTCTTCTTTCGAAATGATGATGATAATAATAGTGATGATAACAATGATTATAATGATGATGATAATAATAATAATAACAATAATAATAATGATAATGATAATAAGAGTAATAACAATAACAACAATAATGATGTAATAATAATTATTATTATTATTATTTATAGTGTTAGTACTAGTAGTAGTAGAAGTATTATTGTTATTATCATCATTATTATTATCATTATTACACTGTATTATTATTATTATTATTAGTATTATTAGTATTATTATATCATTATTATCATCATTATTATTATCCTCATCATTTTCTTCATTTTGGGGGCACCATTATCATCATCGTTTTGTATGCAAGTTTTGCAGGCAAATCCCCGCAAAAAAAAAAGAAAAACGATTCCGTTGTCGCCAACAAAGCAGCTACGTGTAGCAATAAATGAAGACTTCATTAAATTTGTTATTTTGGCTAAATATCGTTTCGACAGGTCTTATCTGTTCTCAGCAGCTTATTACCGATTCCTGTCATGTATTGTTTTGGAGAGCAGCATGGCCTCTGTGCGCTGACTGCAGCAGCAGCAACCAGGACGAGAAAAACGTGGAGCTTCATCGTGAATGAAGGGAGCAGCTGTCGGGATTGAATCATACAAATAGAATATATAAAGTAGATAAGACAATATATATATATATATATATATATATATATATATATATATATATATATACATTACATACATGCATACATACATATAAGCGCCATTATGAAAGTAATTGCCTTGGTCATAAAAAATGTAGCACTTTATGCATCAAGTGAAAAGAGGCGCAGTGTGATTATCAGTTATTTAATCTTACTAATTTGATACATAAAGGCCCTAATTCATTTTGCTTCTCCCTGAAATAGAGTCGGCTTTTCCAGGTGATAAGCAAAACCAGAATGCTAACGGTGATCCGAGAAGTATAGTCTGCACCAATAAATTATTCGTACTATTCAAAAATTAGGGAAAGAGAAGACAGCCCCTATCACCAGCAAACGACAGAGCAAATTTGAGACATCCAATTGATACGTAGATACGTACATCGTGATCATAACCCCATTTAATGTGCCAATTACTTTGGATGTCACAAATCCCACTGTCTTTAAAAAAAGAAGAAGAAAAAGAAACAAAAATGGGGATTCAATTCCCTTAGATTTTCCTCCCATTCTGTTTATTTGATTTCACTCTGTAACAGAAACGGTGAGATACGTACGACTTTCATTCATAGCAGCAAAATGTCTTCGATAAATCAACTTCATAGTGATGCAGCACTATTATACACGAGTATACGATTAAAAAAAAAAAAAACTTACCAATACGCCAGAACGATGACAAATGTATATTGGCCTATCTCTCTCCAGATAAAAGCCACCAACGAGAAATGACGTCCGTTTGAGCCGCGGCTGGCTTTTTAACAGAATACGGGACTCCTCGTCATCTCAAATACGTAAGATTCCAATTTAAAACACGATCCCAACGAACAACACACACCAGCAAATATTTACTTGCACGCGCACATTCGGTAGAGTCTAACGCCATATTGACACATTACGTAACGTTGGTCATGAGGGACAATCATGACGAAGCAATCGCTTTGTACGCTCAATGGCTATTGTGCCTGCATAGTGTACAAGAAGTATTGTATCTATATGGGGTAGCTGTGAACAGCATGTCTCATTCATTTCATAGTCATCCTTCCCAGACACTACATCCATTTCACAGCCACCCTTCCTCAGTCAAGCTCCTTATCAGTTTTCTGGTTCCTTTCTCTCGGTCAAGATCAACTAATCTTCTGACATGCTAACAGCCACTTTCTATTCCCACTTCCTTTCAGCTCCCCCCCCCACCCCCCCCCCCCCCCCCCCCCCGCCGCCATTTGTTTTTACCACATCTCATAATATAAGCGACGTATACAAAATCAATGTTAACAACACCGGAAAGTCACCGGGAGAGATGTTTTGTAAAAATGTACAGCGTAAATGCATTGGATAATATTGAAGAATAGTGAATAAAGAAAGACTCTTAACATTCCGAATCCAACGAGAAGCAGCACCAGTCATGCCTCGATCATTCTTCTGAGTCTACAATCGTCTAACTACCCCCAAAACTCAAAAATTGCCTTCTTATTGTATGACAATCATATTTAATTGCAATTCTATTCATTCTGTCAATGAAAGGCAATTTTAATTACAAGTTTTTTTTATATTACGTAATACGTCTTTTTGATTTATTCCTCTTTTAGCATCTGTATAGATCTAGATGGTCCATAAATGCCATAATGGTAATGATCATCAGCGCAGAAAAAAAAAAATGATAATGATAAAAGTATCAACAATCCACATGATGTTACCGTTATCACTATCATCCGTCCTGATATCATTATTGATATCATCATTATACAGGGAATGCGAAGTGTGAAATTCCGAAGATTAACGAAATAATGAGGTTATTTCGTCATCAACGCATGTAATTGGAATTATGTATTTTTGTAGTTGTACACAATATATTATTTTCTGAAAACATGTGAAACCAGAACTCGGTTGTTTCAGTTGCACTTGCACGCACTGTTCTGTTTGTTTTAAGTTTGATATGTGTACTAATACATAAAAGAAATAATATATTCCTTGAAGACTTTGAATGCAAAAACAGATGATGTCATTTGAATTTTCTATAGGTCATCATTAAATAGAGATTTTTTTCTAATAATACTGTACTTGCAAATTATAACAAGAAATAATTTTGAAGGTATTCAAATTGACACTCTAATTATTCCATTTATTTCTCACTAGCTTTAATCTCAAATTAAGCTGGGATTCTCAGAAATGGGTAAATCCATTTTTTTGTTCTTATAATCTTGAACTTAAATCACATATCTAAACTCAATAAAAATCCTAAGTAACGCTCATGTCCTAAACAGAGTTTCGAGGTACTATTTACCACCTGGATCTAGATCTGGATGTAGTACAGTGCAGGGACATTTCGGTGTAAGGCACCGGACAAGAGAGGGCGCGTGGTACTTTAGTCTGATCGAAGATAACTTTTCTCAATCTTTGCCTTGAATACTTCAGGTGATATGCTATTGACAACTTCGGTGGGGAGCTGGTTCCCAGCCAGAGTTGTTTTCACAAAAAAGAAGAATTTTTTTTCAGTTGCTCTGTTTTACAATATCTTACCGAGTAACACTTTATATGATTTGCAATGTATTTCTCTTCAATGTTGTCTACGTTACAATCTTCCAATTTCTTTGCTGTGATATTTCGCTTTGGTCTTAAAGAAAGTTTTCAACAGGCAGGGCTGGGACCAACCCCTCGACCACTTTGAAGGCGGATGTTAATCTCAGGACCCATTTTACAGATTTAAAAAAAAAACTGCTTTAGTGCTTAAAAATAGTTCTAAAACGTGAGTTAGGGATAGAAAAAAAGAGAAAAAATGTCAATCAGTAGGCCTTATAATTAATGTTAAAGGGATGGTACAGTATTGGTGGAGATGAGAACTGGGCTTTTAACTTTTTGCGAGATACCAAGAAAACACTTATGAAATAGTACAGAGCATACCATTTTAAGAGGAATTCAAAGTTTATTTTATGAAAATCGGGTTTGGAATTACTGAAACATCCAAAACAAGTTTAAAAAAAGTAAAACAAAGCGATCGTAATAAAAGGTGGGTCCCACACTTTATAAGCATAGCTCTGTTTTGGATATCTCAGCCATTTCAAAACCAATTTTCATCAAATAAACGTTGAATTCGTCATGGAATTACATGCTCTTTCATATTTCATAAGAGGTTTCTCATTATCTCACCAAAAATGCTAGAAACTTGAAATTAGGTCTCAACCAAAACTATACGATCCCCCTTGAAATATTTGTAATAGCATACACAATGTAAACATTTGTTTTATCAAAATTGTTTCTAGAATAAACTGTCTACGGTTATGATTTATCAAGGGAAAAAAAAGTGTCTCCTTTTCTTCTTTTATACTTGATGCGTTTTTGCGAAAGTTTTATATGTTAGAATGCATCGTGATGCAATTGACCTACTTTTAACACATAGGCATGAAATTTGATAACTGGAACATGTCTACTTTTAAATCACTGCTCCCAATGGAAAACAATAATTCTAAACAGAATAGACAGAGGCTCAAAGATCATGAAGACAATGCTCACTCTACACGGTTAGGATTTCAGTCATACTCAGTACACAATAAAGAGCGCCCCCACTCGACGCGCTCCCCCTTTCTCTCTCCCTCCCTCTCTCTCCCTCTCTCTCTCTCTCTCTCTCTCTCTCTCTCTCTCTCTCTTGCTGACAGGAACTCTAGCAGCTAGTTTTACTTCGAAAAAAGAAATAGAGTCAAAGACACAGCTTTAGTCTGATCTTCGGTCAGTTTATTCAGTTTTTAAAGCACGCACAGCTTTCCTTCTAATCACACTTTTTTTTTAACGTGTAGGCCTACAACTGATCTGCACAATATTTTGATATGTGTATGAGGTACGTTTACGCCGATTATGCGATGATGAATTTAACTGCGATGATGAGACGCTGTGAGAACACTATTGGTTCACCAACACCACATGTAAGCTTGGTTACTATTGTGTGTGTCTGGTTTTTTTTAATCAGTTTAGATAAAGAAACAGTAAATTGAACCGTTCAGTCGTAATGTTGTATGAACGAAAACCATGGTGTCAAATTATCAATACTGTTATTGGAATCATATCAACTTGAATCAGGTATGATACGTCAGGGTCTACTGATGGTGTAGGTGCCATATGTTCCTCCTCAATTCTAGAAGAAACGCGGGATGTGGATCTTGCTAAGGTCCGGCATGTCTTTGGGAAGGGCTGATGACGTCATGTTGCTCTGTGAAAAGGGGAAGTACCGGTAAATGAGTCTTGAAGGGGAAAATGCATTTGACATTACGCAGCGTTTGAGTCATAATTACATGTATTTTAACAAAAAGTATGGTGTAGAATGAGCGCGGAGGGAGATGCGACTATGAGCGACTCAGAGCCGTGAAGTTACGGCTCTGGAGCGATTATAGACAGAGAATTCCTTCATTGTTTAGACTATCAACGAAGCGGAGAAGACAGCTTAGTTGTCCTAATTATTAGATTGATTAAGAATTCCTTTACAGACACGGGTAAAACTTAATACATGAAAATTAAAGCAATGATAAGGAATCTCTTGTATCACCTATGCAGTCTAGAACCACAAAAAAAAAAATATTAAAAAAAGTGACAGGAAAATCACCACTTTGCTGCAAGAAAAAGAAAGTAACGTGCGAATTCTCTAATTCTCTGATTTAAAGAACGTCGGTTGTTAATGAATTCAGGAGAAAGGCAACAAAAATAGTGTGTACTATGAAAGCAAAATATAGGTGGGGGAAATACACGATGCTGCAAAAATAAATGTGATAATCAGGATGATGCCTAACCTGTTTCCGGCAAAGTTCTGGAAGTCTTAGCCATCGTTCTGGCTCTTCAATTCCCACTGTGATGTTGATTGATCCGGATGTCTCGAAGAGAGAAGCTATCATATAACAAAGTAAATAATAAAAGCAGCTGGGTTAACATGTAACGTAATTCAGGGGATAGATATGCATCGGAGTTTCACCCTTCTCTAATACACATGAAAGTTATAGTTTATTAAGTGAAAGGCACCTTAATATGCCGCGTGAGGCTCAAGCACGTGTTTAAGCACAAGTTTATGAATCGAACCGGAAGGCCTCCTCCCTGGTTGGACTTAGATTAGTACATCCAAGGAGATTATGTACAGTTTGACTCGAACGGTATATATGTGTACTAATGCGTACCATTAATGTCCCGCTCGACACGGTTATAAGAAATGTGCGTCCTGCGTGCTAGGGGTTACCCCAGTAGTATATGGTCCTTGGTATAAGAGCATGGAGCACTATTTCATAGCTATACCATGTTCCGTAAGAGGGCTGTGATTAGGCCTACATTTTTTTGTGTGTGAATCTGTCCAACGTTAAAAATGCGAGTATTATTCGATACTGTCAAACAACCCCCATCGAGTGAGGTTGATCATGCACATTTAGAAATAAAGATTTGCGTGAACGATAGCATTAGTAACATAACTGTCTAATTTATCATATTATAATGTATATGTATTATGTATAATTATCCTTATCCTTATTTTCCTTATGAAATCATTATCATAATCATAATCATCATCATCATCACCATCACTCTCATTGTCATTATACTTACTGCCTTTGGGTAGGTCGAATCTCGTCCCGAGGAAAGTAGAGCCGACGAAGAAGCACGAGTCCTCTGTCACCGTGGCGGTCGAAACCCCCTGAAGAGCCTCCCACGGATGATACTCGTAGGTGTACGACTTCACCTTGAGTCCGTTTGGACCGCCCATCACGAAATTACCGCCATATCTAGAACCCTCTGGAGAAAAATGCAACGACTTACTATGATGATGATAATGATAATAATGATGATAATGATAATGATAATAATAATAATAATAATAATTATAATAATAATGATAATTGCAGAGGTCATACTTCCAATTCCTGCCAAAATCTTTGAACTCGGGTGCTCCCCGTCCCCCCCCCCAAAAAAAAAAAAAATCACTCTACAGCTCGTGTAGAAGAGTTGAACCTCTTAACTCGGAGACGTCATAGAGTGGAATAATGATAAGATAGTTACAATGCTATCCCTTTTTGGTTGTGAAAATACATTATCATTATCATATTCAATCGTCATCTCTGGTCCTTCATTCGCTTGAATGTTTTGGCGTAGTGCACTTTGTAATATTCGCATGCGTGAATATACGTTGTGATACTTCATTACTTTTCCTCCTTTTTTTTTCTTTTCGCTAATCAGTTAGGATATACATACTGCCCATGATCAGATAAAGTGTCTCTGAGAAATACGATGTGATGAAATACATATATAGTTGTCATGAGACACACAGTTCTAATGGGCAATGTCATTGCAGCGCCTGAACGGTTGCATTACGTTGTAGTGAAAGAACATTCGGAAACATCCACGGAACTTTTTAACACAAAAGCAAAATGGATTTACCTATGTAAACTGCGAAGAAGTCTATTGTATTAAATGATGAATGAATGAATTCACTTGCCATGGACGCAGTTAGTTGGTTCGGGTTCGAAGGCTGGCTGCTCCAAACAGAGTCCATAGTTAGCAAGTATAACCCATTGAGTTTTCTGTCAAAGGTAGAAGAGTAGATGAAAAAAATCCATGTTGCATGCGGTTGATTGCACAAAACGGAATAAACTAACAGAAACAGAACATTGAAAATCTTATTAAATCCATGCAGCCAAACAACACGGGAAGTCACAGAAATCAAGTTCTTCTGGAAAGATTTATCACAATGAAGACACAGACGAAAGTAAGACTGTTACTATTTTTTTTTGTAGGCATCCTTGTGACTAAATATCAAGTGGCTAGTGGCATTAATAGTTTCCTTCTCCATTGACAGAGGATTCAAAGGGGGTAAATAAATTTCTCAACCATTTTCTGCAGGTCCGAAATTAATTCTGCCTTCATTTGCCCATCGGACAAGTAAAATCATTCATTTTCACGCATTTGCTTGCCCTAAATGAAAACTCGTTTTACAGGGCCTACAGTCAAGCTACTATGTACCATGATATTGCAGATGGAAAAAATCAATGTTTTAGTGCTTCAAATAGTTCTAAAATATGAGTTGGACATATAGAAACAACTAATGTAAAAATGTTAATTAGCATAATCAATATGAAGTATTGTTAAACATACAAAATGTGAACAATGAAACTTTTTATCAAAATAGTTTCTAGAATAAACAGTCTGCAGTTATGGTTTATTGAGACAATTAGTGCAATCTCCTTATATTCGAGACTTTTTTTTTGCAAGGAATTCCTAAGATATAGGATGTTTTGCTGAGCTACTATGCATAAACTGTTGCAACTCGCACTTTTTCTTCTTTTTTTTAATCACTGCTCCTAATGGTAAATTGCGGCTTTGAAACACTGTTGCGGAATTGACATGAGAATCAGATTCCGATTTTCATATATAAAAGCTCAAAGTTTACTTGCCCCTCTGGCAAGTAACTTGTAGCATAATTCTACATCTTCACTTGCACGACATACAGTCTTACAGTACTGGTCCCGGTCGAGCGGACAAGTGCCAATGACGAGCCATGCATTACACTCTCTCTGAAAAAAAAAAAAAAAAAATCGAGTGAAAATATTCACTCTTGAAGGACTGAATACACACACACACAAAAAAGTGAATTTAGAGTGAAATTGGAGTGAATTTTGAGTGAAAATGTTCATTTTCACTCGTTTTGGAGTGACCTCAGGGATCACCCGAAGATTTTGGAGTGATCCCTGAGGTCACTCTAAAAAGAGTGAAAATGAACATTTCCACAAAAACTTCACTCCAATTTCACTCTAAATTCACTCTTTTTTTTGTATTCACTCCTTCAAGAGTGAAATTTTTCACTCAATTTTTTTTTTTTTTTTTTTTTTAAGAGAGTATACCTCGCCGTAGTGTTGGATGATCTTGAATAACGTCGTTGTGCCGTTGAGGTAGTCAATCGACATGTCGAAGCCAAATTTTCGTTCCTCAAAATCAAAGGCCCCGTAGAGGAAGGAAGCAGATGGCTGAGTACCCTCGGATGACGTATAAACACTAGTAGTGCCTGATGTTAAAGGCATAGGGGAATTTATTTGTCATTTATCCGTAAAGAATACACCTACCCAATACCATCGATTCGAAAGAAATAGGTTGAGGTAAATGTACTAGTAGCTCGATATCTTCAAAATTATAGAGTGTAACGACCTGATATACAAGAGAAAAAAACTATAGGCATAATGATACGCGGACATATATTGCGACGTAAAACAACGTAGATTACGTGCACGACAACAATGATATCAACGACAATTATATCTGATTTAATAAAGCGAACGAAATAGTGGAACAGTGATTTTTAGTGTTCCAAAGCATCTCGGTGCTTCTCAGAGGCAGAGCTAACATTGGATTGAAGCCTGCACGGATGATAACATTACAGGCCTAAATAGTTGAAATGATTAATTGGTAATACCATCATCATCATCATCATCATTATCATTATCCTCATCATTGACAAAGCCAAAACACAATTCCGTTGTCGCAAAAAAAGCACCTACGTGTAGCAATAACTGAAAACTTCATTAATTTGGCTAAATTTTATTTCCACAGGCCCTTGATATGCTGTTGTCAGCAGCTTATTACCGATTCCTCCCATGAATTGTTTCGGAGAACAGCATGGCCTCTGTGCGCTGACTGCAGCAGCAGCAACCAGGACGAGAAATACGTGGAGCTTCATGTCGAATATAGGGAGCAGCTGTCGAGATTGAATCATACAAAATATATATAAAATAAATAAGACAATATATATATATATAATATATATACACATTAGCAATCATGAAAATAATTCCCTTCTCTGGTCTTAAAAAATAGCACTTTGTGCATCAAGTGAAAAGAGGCGCGATATGATTATCAGTTATCTAATCTTACTAATTTGATACATCTATAGGCCCTAACTAATTTTGCTTCTCCCTGAAAAAGAGTCGACTTTTCCAGGTTATAAGCAACTCCAGAATGCCGAATGTGATCCGAGAAGAAGTCTGCACCAAATAATTCAATTATTCTTACTATTCAAAAATTAGGAAAAAAGAACACAACCCTTACCACCAACCAAACAATTGACAGTGTAAATTTGAGACAATTTTGATACGTAGATACGACATCGTGATCGTGGATCATCATCCCATTAAATGTGCACATCACTTTGAATGTCACCAATGATCCCACTGTCTTTAAAAAAGACTAGAATGTCGACATGGCGACTGGTATGCCTCCGCCATAATGCACAATGCTCCTAATAGGTTTATACTACAATGTATGATGTGTGATAATAGTTCCCATAATTGGCAAAATATTAAAATGACATGTTTGTCACAAATGTGTTGAATGTTCGCTTTCCTTGAACTAGGTTTAATAGGATGAATGGCCATACTGTCTAATAGTACAGGTATTTGTGGATGTGAGAATTTTTACTTGACTGTTGACCCTTTTATAAGTTTATGCATCGAGTAATTTTCAAGGTATGGACAAAAAGTGTAATTTCAGTAAATTCTTTTAGCATTTAACCCATCCTTTGACCTTTGACCTTATGACCCTAAAATTCCCTAGAGAATCACTGTCTGGTGTAGAACATGCATAGATATGCAGTAAGTTTCATGATACCTTGAGTCACTCCCGAGACATGGACGAAGAAGTGAAATTTAGCACTTTCACTTGACCTCTGACCTTTGACCTTTTGCAAGAAACTTCCAAGAGAATCTCTATTGGGTAATACATGTATATATGAAGCTTATTATCCTGCAGGTATTGCATAAATACAGTGTATGAGGAAAATAGTGAAATTTTGAGGAGTTGACCTTGATCTTTGACCCATGACCCCAAATTCAATAGATAATTACTACATGCATATGCACTAAGTTCCATGAAAATACCTTGAACTATTGCGAGATATAGAGAAAAAAAAGAAGGAAATTTTAACATTTTCACTTGACCTGTGACCTTTGACTGCATGACCTGAAACTCTCTGTGGAGAATCATTATTTGGTAGTACATGTATACACCAAGTTTCAAGAAAATACCTTCAGGCACTGCAAAGATATGGGGGAAATAGTGAAATTTTGAGCATTTGACCTCGATCTTTTGGCCTTTGACCTTGACCATGTGCACTCAACAGCTGACAGGCACAACTTCGCCCTCTCATACATAATATATGCCAAGTTTCATTGGGATACCTCCTACGGTTTTGTAGTTACTCTGTCCACAAAATTGAATACGGACGGACGGAAAGACGGACAGACGGACGGGCGGACAATCCAAAAACATATCCGGCGACACTTCGTGGCGGATTCATAAAAAAACAAAAACAAAAATGGGGACTAAACTCCCGTAATTTCCCTCCCATCCTGTTCATTCGATTTCACTCTGTAGTAGAAACAGTGAGATACGCGCGATTTCAATGTCTTCGATAAACCAGGGAGGTGATTCTCTTCCACATCCCTGCATGGATAAACCAACTACATAGTGGTGTCAGCACTACACGAGTATAATATAAAACTTACCAATAACGCCAGAAAGATAGCAAATGTATTCCTCTCTCCAGATAAAAATCACCAACGAGAAATGACGTCCGTTTGAGCCGGCTGGCTTTTATATGAGAACCTCCAGTGTTACCAGAATTCGGGGCTCTTCGATATCTCAATTACGTAAGATTCCAATATAAGAACACGATCACAACGAACAACACACACCAGCAAATATTTACTTGCACGCGCACATTCGGTAGAGCATGGGTAGAGGTTCTTTTTTTCTTCTTCAACGATAACGCCCTATACATATTGACACATTACGTAACATCGGTCATGTGACAGAATGACGAAGCAATCGATTTGTACGCTAAATCGCCTCATTTATGCCATATTATTGGTGCAATTCTATATGTATATTAAAGGCAAATTTCCATCAACAGTGGTTTTTTATTGCACAATATGTCGTCTCAATTTATCCCCCTTCAGCATCAGTATAGATGGAGATGGTCCGTTACGCTTATACCACTATCTTCGAATGTCAAAATGATAATCATCATCGGCGTAGCAAAAATGATAGTGATACAACTTGTTATTATATCAACAATGGTAATATTATTGTTATCACTATTATTTTCTTATTTTCATCACTACTATTATTTTCATTGATACCATCATTATTGCTACACAGGGAATGCAAACGATACGTTGTCACAGATTCCTGTCCAGCGTACTGCACCTTGTAATCGTGACTGGAAAATCTCCAAAAAAATAATGATTCGGAGGCGTATCCGGACAATTACCCCCAGAGGGCAATTACCCCCGGCTAAATACTGGCTAGAGGTAAGTTTAGAGTAAAGATTAGGGTTAGGGTTAGGTTTAGTGTTAGGAGTTTGGGTTAGGGTTAGGATTAAGTTCAGGGTTAGGAGTTTGGGTTAGGGTTAGGATTAGGTTCAGGATTAGGATTAGAAGTAGGGCCAGGGGAAGGGTCCGGGGTAATTGCCAAGGGGGTAATTGCCCTAGACCCGTTCGGAGGAACAGGTCCCGTAAGTTGATATGCCGTAATCTATTGTCACGTGATGCTACAGAATTGAGAGAATCCCTGTAAAAGCTGGATTTGTCTTTCTGTGTTTTTATCACTAGCGCAAACAGGGCGGGAAGAATATTGTGTTCAATGTGCAGAGGTCGTCTCTTCGTATTACGTAATGTTTGGGGTCCGACGATGTAAATAATCCTTATGCGTTTAGTTTCGAAAGCAGAGACCTCCTATGCCAAAACAATTCAAATCACTTTAAAAAAAAAAAATCACTTTAAAAATTAATCACTTAAGTACTGCGTTTTTGTTTTTGTTTTTTGTTTTATTTACCTACTACCATTCTGCATAGTTCATATTAGGATTTTTTTCTTTCTTTTTCATCTAAGCACAATGAACATTCATGTATACACATAGGGTACACATCCTGCTGCTTTTGGAGCTATTGCTATTCTCATTCGCTCTTAGAGCGTTCAGCAGAGATGAGTACGATCTTTTCATAATTTCGCAAAGCGCTATCATAATCATAAATTCAGGCGTTTATGTTTTATCATGATACAGTACCAAAACTATGCACACTCGTGGTATATAAGAACTTGATTGATTACCACAATTGGATTGCGGCTTGATTTTTGGTTTATTTTACACCACTGTGGAGATGGCTGTCGGCTGGGGAGTGTGTGTGATACCTAAAACTATTCGGCAACCACCTTATGGTTAAAACAAAAAAATACAAAAAATGTCTTCTTGGGTATTCTTCATTCAGGGTATAGCTTATTCAGTGTTGACACTGTTCTACCTTAGAGATCCCTGACAATATCATTACCCTAGCGAGGTACCCATTTCTACACCTGGGTCAAGAGGGACATGGTGGATAAATACATCTTGTCCAAAGACGTAAGCACTGGGCGGGAATCGAACTCGGGTCTTCCGATTGGGAGTCGGGCGTCGTCTTATCCACTATACCACAGCGCCCCCATTATCTTTATTTTCTTTTTCTTTTTTCTTTTTCTTTTCATATTATGACAAATAGGATCCCCAATCACAGGTCCGCCGTCTGTAAATAAATATTTAGATTCCTGTCAGTTTGTACATATGGGCGATGATGTAAGTCTGGTGCAAACTGTTTGGTGTATACCCTACCCTGGGACTGGAATTAGGTCATTGGCTTTTATTTTTCTGTTATAAAGCCAGGGGCACCTAGCTGCTTAAACCTTCAAGATAGAAGTGGTCATGAAACAACCTGTCTGCTAATGCAAGGCGTGCTTGTTGTTACAATAATTGTATATATATATATATATATATATATATATATATATATATATATATATATATATAGTGCGATGACGCTGATACTCGTACTGTACGCCTCTGTCATCTTAGGAAGAATTATAATCGAGACAAAGTAATGACAGAAGATGTTGCAGGATGCCGGCTGGTGGAAGCTTTCGACCGTCGATATATATATATATATATATATATTCTGACCACACGAGCAAAGAGAGTTAAGGCTTGGGACGAACACCGATCTAGGGCTTTCAATAGCTCAGTCGGTAGAGCACCGGTCTAGTAATCCGGAGGTCTCGGGTTCGAATCCCGATGAAAACCCATTTTCTTTGCTCAAAGTTTTCGCTATTTATTATTACAATTGTTTCTGGTCAGTTTTCCTTTCCTTGTTTCAATATAATATATATACAGGCGCGCCGGAAGCAGTTTTGGATTGGGGGGGGGGGGGGCAAACATTGGAGGGGGCTCAAGATTAGACCATGCATATGTTACACAATATACACATACACACACACACACACACACACACACACTCACGCACACACATCTATTATATATATATATATATATATATATATATATATATATATATATAATATATATATATATATATTATATATATATATATATATATATATATATATATATATATATATATATATATATATATATATATATATATACATATGTAAAGTGGCGTACGGTGGGTCGAAACATGGGGGGAACCATAAAGTAATTTTGACGGTCTGTATGCTTGTGCGTGTGTGCGTGAGCAATAATGGGACTACAATACATTACGGAATGTGATACATTCAACAACGCAGTCATTGAGGAATATTGTAAGTTTTCCTTACATGGATTATGGAATGACGGTGTGAAACGATTGACAAATTATATACTGTCAGCAACATAAGGTGAATGGCATAGCAATAAAATGCGAGCGAGCGAAGCGAGCGAGCTTGAAAATTTTGATATTCTACAGTTCCAAAACTGGAGTTTTAATTGTAGCTACATATTTCGCTTTGAAATAAATGGGGGCGCATCGGGCGCAACTGCTGGCAATTATTGGCAGCAACATTAGGAGAATGGTAGAACGATTCAATGCGAGCGAGCGAAGCGAGTAAGCTTGAAAATTTTGACATTGACAGTCCCAAAACTGGGGTTTGTAGCTTTATCTTTCACTTTGGAAATTAATGGGGCGGCGCATCGGGCGCAACTGCTGGCAATTACTGGCAGCAACATTAGGAGAATGGCATAACGATTCAATGCGAACGAGCAAAGCGAGCGAGCTTGAGAATTTTGACATTTTACAGTCCAAAAACTCCCGTTTGTAGCTATATCTTTTGCTTTGGAAATTAAGGGGGGGGGGGGGCATCGGACGCAACTGCTGGTAGTTACTGGCAGCAACATTAGGAGAGTGGCATAACGATTCAATGCGAGCGAGCGACCTTGAAAATTTTGACATTTTACAGTCCTCAAACTCCCGTTTGTAGCTATATTTATCTTTCGCTTTGGAAATTAAGGGGTGGGGGCATCCGGCGCAACTACTGGCTATTACTGTCAGCAACATTAGGAGAATGGCATAACGATTCAATGCGAGCGAAATTTTGACATTCCACAGAGTCCAACAACTGCCGTCGTAGCTATGTTTTTCGCTTTAGAAATTAAGGGGGAGGCGCACCGGACTCAACTGCTGGATGCGAGCGAGCGAAGCGAGCGAGCTTGAAAATGTTGACATTTTACAGTCCAAAAGCTGCCGTTTGTAGCCATATTTTTTCCCTTTTATTCATATACATATACATATTTATTTTATTTTCTTTGTTTATTCATTTATCTTCATTATTATTATTATTATTATTATTTTTTTTTTTTTTTGGGGGGGGGGCTTTTTTTTTTTGGGGGGGGGGGGCAAAAATGCATTTTGCCCCCCCACTTTTTGGATGGGGGGGGGGGGGCGGCCGCCCCCCCCCCCCCCCACTTCTGGCGCCTATGTATATATATAATATATGTAAGTGTGTGTGTGCGTATATATGTATATTATATTCTTTAATACATAATGATATCTAACATCACTAATGGAGAAACAATACAACATATTGACAAACCAGATTTCTTGTGTAATCGGATGGTTTGTTTCACAAATCGTGTAGGTCCAATCATCATGACAACAATCATTGTTGTCATCATCAACCATTATATACTTATCAATCATCATAATTTGCATGGAAATTCAAGAAAATTGTAATAATAACACTATTATCATCTCCACCATCAACATCGTCATAATCACCGTCACAATTACCATTATGATTATAATTATCACTATCAAAATGTCATCATAGTCATCAATTGGACTGAGACTGTGTGAACACTTCAGGATATCAAAGGCTTATAACAATTATTTAAAGTATTCTTTCTCCCTCTGACTTTAGACATTTCAGACATTTCATAAAAACATTTGAAGGGTCAATTAAAAGCAAGACAAGTAAAAGAACACACAAAAAAACACCCAGTGGTTAGGGTGATAAGCAAGATACCGCTTTTTATTTGGATACTTTTACAAAACATACACAAGCAACTTTTGATAACAATCATCATTTTGGTGATGAACCAACAAAAGACAGCATTCTGAAGCCTGCGAGGCTGAGCCAATGTGACTGCAGCCAATCATAAATCACTCTCATTCAGTCTTACTTTAAAATTAACAGGAAAAAAAAAATTCTGACATTTGTTCTTGTGATGATACAAAGTGACAAGCATCTCTCCTATATAAACTGGCATCACACGAATCACACGAATCTACACAGTATCATATGCCATTTGTGTACATTTATACTCTTCGTAAGAGTGTGACACTTAAAAAAAAAAATGACATCATCTCTTTGACAATACCGTTCAGTTGTTTCTTTTTCCCCCCTCAAGTCTTCTTCCATCTGTACTGAAGCTTACTCTTGTCTATTCCCCTGCATAATCCACATTACTAAGTACATGTATCTATATGTTTCTCCATCTTGACAAACTCAATAGAATGCACTCAGTGACTGATGTATCTCAAATATTGTACTCACTCAACATTTTTTGCAGTTCTCGAAACCTCATTGGCGCATTACATGCTCTGTGATACCAGTGCCAAAATGAATTAGCGTGCAAATTATCTGCTTATACTTTCCTTTACTCAGCATCTGTGAATCAATGCTATAACTTGTAAAGTATCAACAGTTAGCGATTTACAAAATGTGTGAATTTCATATCATTATCAAATTGCACTCTCAAAAATCAATTTCCACAAAAAATTTCCACTGTTGCAGTATATCACAAAAAATGCACTACTCCTCTCTTTAATCCTCTTGGGCTTTAAAGTGCCAATCAGCACAAACTCCCTATAACACTGTACAAACTGTCCCAAAGTTCATGGCACAGCAAAACTGAAAAAAAGAAAGAAAGAAAGAAGGGCTCTATCATTCCAACCCCTCTTTTTTCCTGCATGTTTCTGTGAAGGCATTTCATCCCCACCCCCCCCCCCCCCCCCCCCCCCCACTCTAGCACCAACTGTGAAAACAAGTTTATGCACACAAAGAACAATTTAAGATTATGCCAGAGTGGTCGTGCCTCCGTGATGAATGCCTGGGGTACACGGGATTTGGCACCTTTTCAACGAACATAACTGGGGAAATTCCGCATGTCACATACAGTTTAGACCGGGAGCATGTGACACTATTCCAGATTGCACAGAAAATCCAATCATGCTTCATCACATCTTCATGTCAGGCCTGTCGGGGTTGAAAAAAAATGGATTTAAAAA